>NC_072735.1:173211136-173511136 GCF_026930045.1 Uloborus diversus | reverse complement strand
GTAGAAGATAATCAAGGATTTCAGTTGTTATTACAGAACGTTATGTTTAATTTCTTCAGGACTTTTAGGTCTTCCGCTGATGAAATTTAAGAGTCATTATTTTGTCCGGAAATTTTACAGTATTATTTTTTTATTATTAAAGCGTAATTGTTGAACACGCGTCATTTGACTTTATTTTTGAGGTAGACCCTGCAAAGCTGGGGAACGCAGCTAGTAGCAAGTTATACTACCGTTTATTGAAAAAAAAAAAAACTCTTTAAAGCTGTGTTTTTTAAGAAAGTCTATGCAACTATATAAGGGATAAAACTCGGATCATCAGACACTTTTAATGTAGGAATGTAGTTTGTAGAGTTGTATTACTGTTGACATTTTGTTTGGTTTCAAATATAGTCACCTCGTGGATTTTGCGAGCACTCCTACAGAAAAAGAAATAGGATCGTATTATACAAAATAATATTTTGCATACACTCATTAGTATTTTTTACTCATTTTGTTTGGCTAATTATAATAAATATTTAACCAGACCATTAAGTATGAAACGTATGCAGTCTCAACATCTAATCAGACTGTAGAATCTTTCCTTCCCATAATCTTTATTCGCCATTACCAAGCAAAAGTTTAATTTCACGGTTATATGATTTCGGGTGAAATATTTTCTTATTACGAAGGAATACACTTCCGAGAAAAAAAATGAAAATGCTGTGTGCAAATTATAAGTTAGAGCTTACGGTTTTTAGTAAGAGCAAGAAAAACCGGCTGATGAGCTCAGTTATATAGGGAAAAGCGTAAATACAGAGAATATTTTGCTTTTTTACTTAAAAGTTACTTTTTTCAAGAAAAGTTCTATACTTTCGATATTTTTAGCTGCAAAATCAACACGTTTCAAAAACAATTAGGAGAGTGAGAAAAAATTAAAAAAAAAGAAACAATAATTGCAAGGGCATAAAATGTAGTATATAACCGACTCGCGCTACAACGTGATTAGACTTACGCGAACTGGTTATAACGCGACTTTTTCACCAGTATCGAATTTTAGAAAACTCTTCAGCGTCACGAAAGTTGGGAGAGGGAGTAGGGGAGGGGGTAGTATCGTATTCGCGAAAAACGTTTGACTAAAAAATAAGACTTAATTTCCATTTTGCTCGCTCCCGAATGAAAGTTGAGTTTTTTTTTCCCTACCCAACTACATGTGGATATATGCCTAAGAACGTATAGACACCAGTAAAATCCATTTGGACGAACCCCGAATAAATTACAACGAGTTTTTTGCTTGACGTCTGCATGTACGTATGTATGTACGTATGTGAGTATGCATTTTGCATAACTCAGAAATGCCATGTCCTAGAATGTTGAAATTTGATGGTCTATTTGTGCACCTCCCCTTTTGGTTGCATTCGGGTGTTTTAAAGGGGTTTTTTGCACCTTTTTGCAGGAAAACCATTGTTAATTTCTCGGCACATTCAAGTGGTGTTATAATTTAGCGGACACTTGGCAATATATCGCCAGTCTTTTGGTCGCCAAATTTTGTCGCCAACTTGGTGACAAATTTGGAGGATTTTTTTTTTTTTTTTTGAGCAATCACATTGCTTATTGTTCTCATTTGACTGTTTTGGCGTCCTTTGATTTTATTTTCCCCCGTCTCCCTCTGCAGAACCACCGTCGACCAGCCAGTCCTGCTGCTGCTCCTCTAGCGAAAACCATCTCTAGGTTGCGTCCATATCCTACACACACACACATGCATACACGCACACCTACACACACCTCTACACATACACACACACACACACTCATGCCTGCACACAGACACACACGCCTACATACACACGCACACGTGATTGCGAAGACATAATTTAAATTCAAGATGTCAAAATTCAAATTAATAAAATTTTTTTAACTGTGGTTTCAATTTGGCCACTGTTGGTGATATTTAGAGAGATAACAGTTGAATCACATTAAAATTGCCAATAATGGGGAAATAACATTAAATTGGTGTAAAAGAAAGTCATGTGATCAGCTCGTTTAAATTTAACCAGCCGTTGTTAAGGACTGTCGTCATTTTTCTGACGGGAAATGCAACACGATTTTTTGTAACTAATAAATCCCAGATTTTTTAAAAACATCCTTTACTTGTATCAAACATTCCTTTGGTTACTAAAAAATTTTTTAAATCAAAAGTTTTCCGTTGAAAATATTCTCCCTGGGTAGCAGGAATGAAAAATGCAATTTTGGCTGTCAGCATGAACTTTAAAGACATTAAACTTTTTATGGCCACTTAAAAAGAATTATGAGGTGTCTGACCTAAACTCGATTGGAAACGAAAATCGATCTGAAAGCCATCAGTGTCTTGAAAAAGCTCAGCGCAAATCGATTTTTTTTGGAAAGAGTAAATATGCATCATACTAGTTTTGTGAACCTGAATGTAGTTTAATTGAATTTTTCCTCAAAAATAAATAACAAAATAAAATTAAAATACAATGACATCAAAATAGCAATCACAAACATAATGAATTGAAATTGGAAAAACACTATACAGTTAAGGGTGAAAAATGAAACATTTTATGACTGATAATTATGTGTCAAATGACTAGTGAAAGTAGAAGTTTATTGATTTTTCCTTGAATAAATATCACAAATGTGTCATTACTTCATGAATGAAATTGTTTCATCTTTTTAAATTTGCTCTTTAACCTTATTAATTTGGTTTATTCAAACGATATGAATTCATAACCCATTTATACGTCACATATGTATGTGTATTACTAGTAACTTCTATAGTATAGAAGTTTTGTATATCCCGCATATTTCATATGGGCAAGTAGTAGTTTTTACTGCCTACCCATGTCTTCATAAATTTTTCTAAATAGTCTTGACTGGAGAAAATGAGATTTGAGAAAATAAACTTTTTCTGATGCTTCATCAAGAACGTTCCTCCGGTCAGATGGTATTTACTTGATTTTGACATGGCGATGCAAAACACTGAGACGACTATAGTTCAATCTGGAGCGATAATTTGAATTCTTGATATTGATCAATTATTTTTTCTTGAAACTGTTGGAAAATAAATTAATGAGACGCCTAACTCGCGGCGGAACACTTTTTATACTTCGGCGGAACCAAAGGGTTCCATGGAACAGAATCTGGGCAACGCTGTTCTACAGTTTCATAACTTTCACAATAGGAAGAAAAGAATACAGCAATATTGCAAAAAACAAATCATACTGCATGTCAAAAGTCCTAACCACTTTATTTTAGTTTATTGTTCTCAATTTTTTTAAATATCAGTAATAGCGAATTTAAGTTTTCTTAGAAAAGCACTAAGAATGAAACGGAGTGGATTTTAATAATGATAGGTTTAGACATAACAGTATGAAACAGATTTAGATTTAACTTCGTTAAATAAGGCTCATCGTCGTGCCTCGGATTCCTTAAAGCTTAATCATTTAGCACTTTTCTGTGTTTTATTCTTTTTTTAATAATTCTTTCAAATATTTCTTTTTAGATGATTAGTTCACAATGCATAAAAAATTAATTATACGAATTTAGTCTTTAGCTAGTTTTTGTGTAGCAAAATTTCGTAGATTGAAAATAAAGTAATTATTTACACTCAAATCAGAATTTATAGTATAAGGAAGTTCAAACTATATTTTTTGTTGGTTCCACGGCACCAAGAAAGCCAACTTTGGACCAGCGAACAGTGCGGCGCTCGTATGGTCGAAGTGGACAAAAGCTACTCTTCTCGGGATTTTATAATATATATTATTTCGCATTGTATTCCTCTATTTTTCGCCTAATAGATTTTTAACAAAGTAATTTTTTTTTCAGCATTTTTATTTAAAAAAAATAATAAAATCTGATCGGAAAATGTTAGGTTTCTGGAGAATCACCCAGAATTATTCAAAGCAGTTTAAAGGAGGATATACTTGTAAATCTATGATGTATGATTGTTATTAAATCAAAATATGTCAGAAACTCAGAATGTTTTGTGTCTAAATTGAAAAATGTTTATTTGAAGTTTTTTTTTTTCCACGTTATTTAAAGACATTAACTTAAAAATTTTATTCAAAGATATTAACGAAAAAATTGATCTTATTAACCTTCTTTGATGCCTTCTATACTAAATGAAGTATAAAAAGTTTTAAAAATTGCCAATGTGTCCTCAACACGAAAGAAGAGCCTACTAAATTAACCTTGTTTCACTAATAGAGAATTGCGATCTGCCACTTGTTCAAACATGATTTCTAGCCTTTGTTTTTATGATATAGGGTTAAAAGCTCAAACTGCATTTCTTTGAGGTTACTATGAAAGGATTAATAAAATAAAACAAGTTGAAAAAAAAGTCACATTTTTCACTTTTGTCCATAGACTGTCGCACTGTGCAGCGGCACACCGCACCCATATCGCGAGTGGCGCTTTGAGGTGCTACCATACACGAGACATCATCACCCCTAATATTGATACACAGCACAATATCAGCCTTGCGATAAAACTGTAGCTCGGTCATGTGTTGGCCCTCATGGTGGGGTCCAAAGAGTCATTTTTTAAACAGAACACAGTCCGGTCCTACACAGCAAGGCTGTCATGAACTTCCTCTTCCACATTATATAATACTCTAGCCTAAGCTATTCCCTTATTTGTTGCAAATCAAGCATATATGGGATCACTATAGATGGTGAGTCGGACCGCCAATGATTTCAATCGAATAAGTGGTGCGTTTACAGTAACTGTAGCATGAGATGACGTAGGACATCGCACGAGACTGTTATGCCGCAATGCTCGACTGTAACACTTCATGAATTCACGCTAGAGGTGTCGGAACATGCTTTGAAAACGCCATTCATTTGGTATTTTTCTAGTAATAAATTATATTTTTACTTTTATTTTGTAATCATGTCTGACGTGTTTCATTCTAATAACTGCTGTTTGGTGCATCACCTTTTTTTTTGTTAGAGTACATCTGGGACTACATTCACTTAAATCCAATAATAGTACACGTTTTTTTCTTTAGTTTAAAAACTGTTTTAAAAGTTTTGATTTACAACAGAGTTTTCTTTTTTTTTTTTGCTTTCTTAAAGCAATTGAACTGAATCAATTTAATTTAAATTCAGCAAACCACAGCAGCTGACATTATTTCATTATTATCCTAAGTGATTCACATTATCCTTAATAAGCAGAAATAGAGGAAGGAGCATAAAAAACACAATTTCAACATGTATCATTTAGTGAATTTCAATATGCTCATAGTACAATGCAGTGTATCAGTTGTTCTAGGCCTAATATAATTGGTCAACATGGATATGTCTTCCATAAAAAAGGACCTAACTTTTAAGGAAATTGACAACGTAATATCAGATCAGGTTAACACCATACTTCGAAAGAAAAACAAATGCTGTAATTAATTTAAAAATGTACTTTCTGTGGTTCAAGTTTTAAGTACCTGCATACCGGATACGATTAAAGACAGAGTCCTAAAAGCACATAGAAAAAAGCTGTACTTGAGACACACAAAATATACCAGAAAAAATTTTCAGAACTATAAGCTTATTTTTAAATAATTATCAACCTAAATATAGTAAAAGTCCATTAAAATGAATACTAATACAACGAAATACATTTTCAGTCTCGATTTAATGTCCAATATGTTGTTTAAATTCCGTTACAACAAACACAATTTGTGATCCCTTGAACTCTGTTATAACGGGTTTTCGCAACATTCCTACACGCCCCGTTCTCTCCAGTATTTATATAAGAGTGTATGTCCTGTTGTCATCATCTGAAGAGCTGTTCGTTCACTTGCCAAGAAAACAGTGTATTAATCTACACAGATGGTTCCTCTGACATTGACTGTAATAGAGGTGGCGCAGGCATCTCCATCATTTATCCCTCAGGAAATAAAGTCAAACCTAAAATACCCACTGGCCAGATCGCTCCAAATTTCACCAGCGAACTCATTGCTATTAAAGAGTGGCTCTTTCTTATTGCCTCTCTTCTCCTACTCCTAAAGACCAAATGGAAGAAATTGTGATCTTTTCCGACTCGAAATCAGCACTCGAAGCCATACGTAACGGTTTGACAAGACTGACGCAAGCGATTAATTTTCTTCTCCACTTACTCAAGATAACTTGTGTTCCCAGTGAAACCCCGCTCATGTCGCAATCAAGAGAAATGAGTGTGCAGATGCCCTTGCAAAGGAAGCACGTAACCAAGATCAACCTCTAACAGCCACCTTCACAGACGTGGATGCAGTTGCCAAGCAAATGATCTACGATCAGCTTTTCAGCAAGGCAACAATTCTCGACCTTCACTGCCCAAGAAACCTTTCTTCTACAATAACTAGACTACGCACTGGACATTTCAAGGACATGAGATATTACCAACTAATAATAAAACCTATCCTATCTGCAAGCACTGTCCTCATTTACAAGTCACCCCCTGATCATGTTTTTAATTGTCAGGCCATTATTCCCTCCCTCCTACAACTTGGAGAACCACCAATTGAAATTCTTTACAGCCATCGGGCTCCAGAATTTGCAAATCTTGTTACCAAGACTTTTGGAGGCATCTAAACCTTTCGCACTCTGCACGTCATTAGACACGATAACAAAAACAACAATGAATAATTTATAATTTTTTGCATTTTAAAAACTTTTCTTTTTAAATTGGAATTTTAAGCTAAATTTGTTTTTAGAATAGGATACTGGATATATATATATATATATATATATATATATATACACGTTACATTCAAATGAAACCAGGTCACTAGCCTAAAGTAACAGTTACGATATTATTAACTCAAAAATAGTCGCCAAAATATTTGCCACATTTATCCCATTGCGACACTAGGCGGTCAATTTCATCTTTGAAGAAGTTAGTAGGTTGCTATCGGATCCAGGACTGTGTGAACCCAGTCACACATTTCGTCGTCCATTGTGATATCCGAAAAATCCGGTGTGTCTGGGAATGACTTGTTTTAGAGGCCCAAAAACATGAAAGTCACACAGTGAAAGGTCTGCACAGAGAAAAGGTGCACGGTAGATGTTCCAGCTTCAGGTTTTCCCACCGAAACTACTGCAATGTCGTCTTCACCGCATTGACCATATGTGGAAGCCTTTGGACAACATGCCTGCCCGTTTCGACTTAATGGCTCGTCTAAGTAAAGTGGATTGATAACACTTGGTATTGATGGTGGTTCCCCCTTTCAGGAACTTGACAAGCACTGGGCTCAGGGAGTGGGTCCTTGTGGTCAAATAAGGACATTTTCGGAGTGTACGATAACTTGTATGACCACCATTTCTTTTGCGTTAAACCACACTGTCACTGTGCAACATGAAGCGTTGCGCATGCGTCAGTCTCTCTACCAATAGATGGTGTCTCCATACATGCAGTTACGTAGCATCGTGTAACTTCTAATATGAAGTTAGTCGCACTGACCTGGTTTTATTCGAATAAACCTTATATATTATTGTACAACAAATACAATTTACAGGGAAAGAAACGTGCTACACCCTATTGGTCAGCCGGATCCCCTTCTCCCCTATCACCCTTAGTTTGTTAAAACAATTGAGAATCACCAGTACAATACACAGCTAAACTTTCTTGACAACCTTTGAAATGAATTTTTTTTTTTCTGAAATATAAATGTTTAATTCAGGGATGAAAAATAATGGTCATGAGCATAATTAAACCTTCACAAAAACTTAATGCAAACATATACATTAAGAATATTTGAAATTATGTTAAACGAAACTTGAATCGTTATTTTGACCATCAAGCAGTTATCATTAGCGATAAAAAAAATAATAAGACCAGCATATTATAAATAATTTCCTGTGATTGAAAGAGAAATAGAAAAAGCACCACCTAGCGGTTTTTCCTGATATATCTCGCCTTCTTAAATGTAACGTCAGGCAGTTAGCTAATTAGTGCGAAAAAATGCTTTAAATAGCTGCAATAACTTCCCATTAGCGTGTACAAAAACAATTAAAATCCCAATGATTATTACCCCTACGAAATCAAGTTTCGTAGCGATAAACAAAGCAAACTATGGCCATCAAAGAAAGAAAACTCCCTACCAGCTTCAAAGATTAATAATGGACGAATATCAGGCTAAAAGTACACACTTAAAGCGGAATAATGGACGGCATTACAGCCACGAAAACTTTAAGTAACATAAGAAGCGAGTATTATCTCACAAGTTGAGGCCCTCGGAGAAAGTAAACACATCATAGTTATTGTATTTTTATTCAGCAAAAATAAAGGAACACGGTGGAAGTATAATGGATAAATCTCGTTTTTAATGGATGCCATCATTCTAGAATATGTGATCTATTTGTTTGATTTTACTTTAACGTTATTATGCATTAGTTGTTTTTCTTTTGGTGGATTTTTTTAGGTGGAGATAAGAGGATGGAGAGGTTGATTTTATCTGAAGTAGGGTTCAAGTACCAGAAACTGGACTGCATAGTTTTAAGAAGGATTTTGTTTTAGTTTAAAAATGTATACATAGATATCAAATTTCTGCAAGTTTTTTTTTCTCCAGACACTTAAGTGTAATGTTGATTTTCCAGCAGAATACGACATATTTTTTAATGAAACCTTTTGAAAAATGAAACTTTTCTAATTTTTGTACTGTTAATTCATTAAATGAAAAAAAAAAATAATATTTTGTTACGTTTATTGTAAAGTATTTTATATGATAAAGACCTTCTGAGTTAAAAAAAATAAAAAAAAAACATTTTTGTGGAGATTACGTAAGATCATTTTCACCATTAAAATATAAACCACACATTTGCCATCTAATAAATCACATTTAACTATAAGAAACTTAAATAAGTGGAATTTTTGATAGCGTGTATGTGCATAAACTATTTATTTAACATTTTTGGATATTAGCTGTATGTTCAATGCAAAACATTCTTCTCAAAACAAGCAATTTGTAAAGACTTTTTTTTTCAGTAAATGGTTGTTTCAAAAGTAAAAATAGTAATAAAAGAAGTAAGATGAAAATTCATTTATTGCTGATGGTAATATTTTTTAAAATAATTTTTCAGACTTTACTTGTTTTTATTTTTGAATCAGACTCACACTGGAATTACAAAAAAAAAAAAAAAAAAAAAGAAGAAGAAGAAAAGATATCGCAGAAAAATCATAATTAACACTGCAGGCTCTTTCGAAGGGATTCAAAAACCTATGCATGGATATTTTTTTTAAATCCACAATCTCTTTTATTTGTACTGCAATAGTTGTCCATATTCAGTAAATTACCGCCCAATAGCTAGGGCTAAAGCAGAAATACATGAAATACACCGCCAGCTCAGTCATTTCCAGCCGAGGACTGCAGTTTCGTACTTATGAGCACTCATCAGCCCGGCATAGGAAAGTGACTGAGCTGGAGATGGAAAACCTCTTAATGAAGCCAAGAGTGCCAAACAAACTGGTAGCTAATATAGAATTAGCGCAGACCAGACGAGTGACCGAAACAATGGTTCGGTTTAACTCGAATATTGAAGGCAAGGCATGGTCTATTCAGTAAATTACCACCCAATAGCCAGGGCTAAAGCAGAAATACATGATGTCCATGTTAGTCTGAAACAGATTTCAGCAATTAAAATTCCTATTCTTGAAATTTCAGCATTGTGTCGTTTGTAACTGATCGCACATAAGAAAACATTTTAATGCCTAAATGAGGATTCTTTCGTATATCGTTAACGATAGTGAGTGCATTTTTCAAGATTACATCCAGTTTAAAACAGTGAACACGACGTACTGTTTATTGAAGTTTTTCATGTCAAGTGGCTCAAGTGCTTTTACAATTTGGACTGCGGTAGATGGAGAGTATATATAGGGCAAAATAAGAAGGATTTCTGACATACCTTGTTTTTCGCAAGAAAAAAGATTGTGTTCAAGTGAATTTATGCTCCTAATCAACATGTCAAGGGATAAAGCAGGCACAAATTGACTAATATGATACATCAAAGCACAATTTAATTGTTAACAGATCCAAAACAAAATACCAGCAAATGTAAAATCCTATTTATAATCATGTGTGCATTTCTCTATCTCTTATTGTTGCTTAAAAGAAACTAGTATGTTCTGGCCATCACGAAACTTTCTTCTATATCTTTCTTATAATTCTGATCCCTCCCCATGCCTAACGAGGAAGCAATATTCCCAACGAAAACAAAATTACACATGCCAAAACTTGATGACCATCCCAATTCCTGATTTATCTCAAAAGCAAAGCAAAGAATGAAAATTGAAAATTATTTTTAAAGCCTTGCTGAAAATAATTACAAACATTTATCTGTTAACAGACACAAGATGGCAACAGTTAAAAATTTTAAATCATTGAGATAATATTTGGATCATTTCCATGCAATTAAAAGCACGAGCTGAACGCAGACGACAGTCTGTTACGATTTATCTTTCTTAATGTTGCAGTTAAAAAGCTATTTTTATTCACACAAATTTAAAAAAAATCAGCCCCCCCCCTGGAGCGATTGGCGCCAAAATTAAACCAACGCCTGTTTACATATGAATTCATATTTATTCCAAATTTCATGCAGAACGTAGCATTACTTCTTGATATGGCACTCACAATGGAAAAAAAAGAACGTTCGATTGCGCCACCCCCTTTTTAGCTGTTGACACCAAAATAGAATCATTTCTTATACCCTCTAAGGGCTACTTGTCGATAATTTTTTGTTTGATTACGTTCATTATTTATTGAGATACAGCAGTCACAATTGACGGCAAAAAACGTTCTATAGCTCAACCCCCGTTTGAGCTATTGACACCGAAATTGAATCAGGATCTGTTAGGGACAACATATGTACCAAATTTTTGTCTGATTCCGCCAGTTACTTCCTGAGGAATAGCAATCGAGCAAAACTCAAAAAACGTCCCATTGCTCCACCCCCCTTGGAGGAATTCGCGTCAAAAACCAATGGGCACAAGTTCACATAGGGGCACATATGTGTACCAAATTTCGTTCGATTTCATGCGGTAGTTT
Organism: Uloborus diversus; assembly: GCF_026930045.1. Lineage (NCBI taxonomy): Eukaryota > Metazoa > Arthropoda > Arachnida > Araneae > Uloboridae > Uloborus > Uloborus diversus. The sequence continues at coordinate 173,500,125 of NC_072735.1, read as the reverse complement.
TTGCTGTAGAGCGGCCACAAAAAACTGGTCACACACAGACGTGACGCACATACACACATACATACACACAGACAGACAGACATTTTCCAAAAATAGTCGAAATGGACTCAGCACACCTCAAAACGTTCGAATCCTTCGAAATTCGAAAATTTACACGAATCCAATACTTTCTTCTATATATTAGATATAGAAGAAAGTAAAAAACAAAGTACGTATTCTACTAATCCAATTTGAATTGGAAATACGTATTAACAGGGAAACACGTCAGTTTATGTTCGTTCGTGTACATTATAGGGATCAGAAATTTCATAGCGTTTAAGAATTTGGATTTAGCATTTAATGAATCAGACAATTTATTTGAACTTAAGATGCAATTGAACTATCAGTAATCACCAATTTATAGTGTTCTTAGAATAGAAAAAATACAAACTAGACGTTTTAATGCAATTTACTGAAAATCAATTGAATAATTGCTTTAAAACATGAGCTTGAAGCATTGCTAATACATTCAGTGACTAAAAAATACTAAGCACTCCGCTTTCAGTGTTTAAAAAAAATGCACAATAGGACTTCGTTTATTCGATCCACGTTAATCTGAATCAGGTTTGAAGCTTTTAAAAAACAACTCAGGCAGTGAGAAGCAAAGGGATTTAAGTGGACATTTTCAAGTTTTGAGTAAAACTAGTTTAAAGATAACACCCTAGGTAGACTTTCATTGATTTTTTTTTCTAAAGCATGCTGTACAGCAGCACCAGCAGCACCTACCAGGGCTACTAGTACTATCCCTTGCCATAAGACAGAGGAGGGATTCACCTACCATTAGCACTGGTTATCTCCAAATTTTTGATTTTGCCACTTACATCTTTTTTCCTCTCACTGCCTCAATTTTGTTTAAGAAGATATTTTAAAATTATGATAACAAGTAGATAGTTATAAGAAATAAAACATTGCATTTTTTTTATTCCGATGTAATTTACAGATCTTGTGTAAATTCTGCAGAAAGTTATGGTGATCTAACAGTCACCACTGCAGCTGAACTATAAAAATAAATCGTTTGATTGACTGTGCTTTACTCAAACAACACACATGCTTCAACCGGAAGATATTCCTTTTAAAGAAATGATTTGAACATGGTTTTAACGATTTTAATGTCTATAAAACAATGCAGTTTATTTAAATAAGTGCTTTTTTTATTATCTAGCCAACCCACACTATCCAGATATTTGACCAAATGGATTGCCGTTGGTCCCAAGTAGTCTGGATAAACGAAACTGTACGGTTTATAAACTAAGCATTATAGTGGTTCTCAAATAAACGTAAAAAAAAAAAGTTTATCCTAGATAACAGGACACCCCTCACTATTTTTAGACTTGTGGGTAGTAATATGCTGAAAGAACTTTAGCTTTCTATTTCATCTGAAAGAGGGTGCTCCACCCCCCTCCCCCAAACATCATAAGTATGGGAAGGGGAGTTAAAAAATACATTGAACTGAAAAACCAATACCACATACTATAATATACACGAGTAATATGCATACACATTGCAATAAAATAATTAATTACGAAAAAAAGGGGGAAATAAATTACGTTTACATTTGTGTCAGTTTCTATGCTACGGTAATGTTAAATTGAGGATTCATTGAGCACCCTTTTAAAATTTGAGTAAGAAGCTAAAACTTTTACAGCATAATGCTATTAGTTAATCTAAAGAAAATAGGAAGCGTCCTGGAGCTGAAAAGAAGTTTTTTTGAACTACCCTACTAAGCACACATGATAATTTCCCTGTGCGAGAAAAAAATTATTCACGTCGATAAAGAACGGTTTCGTATGTGATGAGTCCAATTGAAAATGGCTAGTTCATGATATTTTCAATGTTCGATAAGTAACTGAATCCTAAACATTTTGGCATATCTTAAGTGCAAAGTATACAAAAGCTTGATAACTGGAAATATAAATATTCCTTTTAAAGTTCATAGAAAATGGTTGCTATTGTTACTATGTCCTGTGATACAAGAAGATCTGTCTAGAACTAGACTAGCCTACTTTCCCATATACCCATACTACTTTCTAGTACATGATCAATGTTCTCAAAAATAGCTAAAATCGCAAATGTTTTCAAACATATTTTTAAAATACTTCAAGCTGATTTCAGGGAATAAAATATTTCTCACTCATCTAAAAAGTTAACTGCGTTAAAAAAAAAAAAAAAAAAAAAAAAAAAAAAAAAAAAAAAAAACCGAACAAATAAAATAGCAGCATTTTTTAAACAAAGCAGCTAATACACTTTTTTTCATTAAAAAAATCTTTAAAAGCTTTCAAAACGAAAAAATAATAATTAAAATTAATAAGCTCATTAAAATAAATACATCATATTTTTAAAAAATCGTTTTTCTTTTTCTCTATTGCCGAAAACATTTTTTTAAATTAATCAATGCACCTGCCAAAATAAATAAAAACAATAAAATTTCAACTTAAAAAAATAATTTTCATTGTCAAAAAAAAAAAAAAAATCGTCTGCGCATGTCTTTATGTAGAAACATAAATGACTTCGAGTTTATTCGCCGAAAACTGAATACCTAAATTAAAAACTTTGGCGTAAAAATAAAAACAAGTCAGATCAACAATAATTATTTCACAGTTAAAACCATAGCGTCGGAGTCGGAGTCAATCTCATTTTGGGGTAAAGGAGTCGGAGTCGAATATCCAAGAATCGGAGTCAGTCATTTGTCCTCCGTGTATAAATTTTTGCCAAAGCTACGAAGTCAGAGTCGAAGTCGGGGAGTCGGAGTCCGATTAATTGTCGGGCACAGGAGTCGGAGTCAAGTGCCCCTAAATTCTCGGAGTCGAAGTCTGGAGTTTGGCGTCAAGAGCTATTTCCGACAAAATTCGTTTGAAAAAAAAACGCCTTCAAGTACGGAATCTACATTGACTTTCAGTTTCCCCGTAGGCGCTAATGTTAAGGGATTTGAACTGTTCAAAATTAAACTGAAAATTGTTCAAATCAAAGGTATTTCATATACAAGTTTTTCATCAAAAGCTTTTTCCTACAAAGTTTGCTTGAAGCAATTTCGCCTCAAAGTTCGGAATTGCCTTGAATCTATCATTTTATTTACAAACGGTATATCACAAGAATGATCTATACTGCAAGATAAACAAAACAGCGCCGAGAGTACCGGTGGTAATCAAACCCACGACCTAAGGAAGACGAAGCAAGTGTTTCCACCACTCGGCACCCCGTTGCAAGTGATTGGTACATAAATAATTGTATTTCTCCCAAATCGAGCTAAGAAACTTTAGTTATTTCTAATATTGTGCGTAACATGAAAGATTACCTATTATTATTTTCTATTTTCCTCCTTGACTTTTTCATAACATAGATAATCCTGTAAGGGAATGTGGGGCAACGTGAAATGGTTAAGATCCCTTACGTTTTTCAAAATAAATAAATTGGAAATTTGTTTTGAAAATTACGGTACATAAAGAAAAAAACACTATAACTTGCACTGAAAAATATTTTTTATTTTTGACAGCAAATTTGTATCTTTAAAAAAAGGTTTTCCCTTCTTTTTTTTTCATGAAGCAAAGTGAAACATAAAATATTTTTCCAACTGAAATATTTTCCATTCGATTGTTTTTGATAGATATTTTAGATAGAATAAAAGATTAAATAAAACAATGAATGAAGAAATGTAAATAAAATGAATGAATAAACAAATAAATAAATATATAAATAAGTTAATACATGAGAAAAATTAAATGCATGAATAAAATAGCGAATGAAGAATAAAACAAGTAAATGAATAAGAAAATAGGGACTTTTTAAATGAAAGAATGTGAATGGAACAACTAATCAACTAACACGTAAATGATTTTATGAAAGATTGAATAAGTAAATGAAATGAACTATATTTCACTTTGTCCTATCTAGTTTAACCCGCATGCACTTAATGAACAAAGCATTATAACTATATAAAGTATTTGAAATACGAATAAGCTTAATATTAAGTAAGTAAATAATGCACCGTATATTAGTATGTATATATTTTAATATTTAAAGTAGTAATAACAATAACTATATTATTTAATAATAACAAAAATAGTTTCTAACTTACAAAATATTACAATATGAGTATCCATTTTTAAAAATTGCTTGTGTTATCATATTCTTTGAACTTTAGAGGTATTTTTTCATGACTGGAATCGACTACTTGTGTTACTACAGGTAGTTATCAAAATAATGGAAACACTTGGAAATTTTTTTTTTGGGAATCGGTACTCTGCCGTACATGTTCTGTTTATAAAGGTGCATTTCTAACTTTAATAGCTCACACTGACTCTATTAGGTGATTGAGTTCTGTGGTCACTTTCGTTGCTGTTGTTCGCTTTTTAGACATTACAATCCGCTTCAATACCCGTCGGTTTATTTCACTGAGCTTCTCTGTCCGCCCACTATTTTGCTTTGCCGAGCTTGTCTTACCGCACTGTGTGTATGATGTCATGACTTTAGATACTGTACTTTAAGATGCGCCGAAAAGTTGAAATGTTTCAGTTACGCTTGCTTCAGCTCTATACGCGCTCCAACAATTTGTCCTCTTTAAAAATTTGAGAGGTCCGACATTTCACGTGCTTGAAAAAAATCCAAGACTTCCTGAACTTCCGTTAAACTACCAAATAGTACTAGAATATGTACATTGTCATTAAAAAAAACATATCTAATTTTATTCTTTCTTACTTACAAAGCGCATTAAAAAATGTCACTTTTATTCTCAGGTGTTTTCATTATTTTGATAACTACCTGTATATAGTTAAAATATTACTAGACGGATGGCGTTAAAAGCAGAGTAAATATTTCAATATTTCACTTTGCCTCGGTATTTTCCTTTGTCCCATATTGCCCTACATAGTTTACGTTAACGGCGGATTTTGTTTTTCAATCGCAAAGACGTAACTTAAAAATTAATGTTTTAAACAATGAAGTGTCCACCACCTAATCCGAGAGAGGAAAAAAAAATCTGCAAGGACATTAATTGTATCGATGTAGCCCCAGCTGCAAAGTAACGATAAAAAGCTTGCAAAAAAAATCCCCAAAAACATAATAAAGTATTTCTTCAAGATCCCTTACGGAGTTCACAGGAAAAAAAATGCAGAAGAAAATCCTCTTTTGTTTATCCGATACCGATTTTTCAAGAGTAAACCTTTAATGCTTTACAAGTTGAGTCGAATTATTGTTCCAAATAAATATTTCGTAGCTTCACTTTTTTAAACCAAGATATATTTATCGTTGTTTGTACTTCAGTGACAAATACAGGGTCCATTATGAAAGTAATGAGCATTTACTGGCAAAATATATTTATTGTTCGTAATTTGTACAAATGTTCAATATTCTTCAAAATAGATTCCTCTTGCATCAATACACTTGCGGAGACGTGTTTCCTACGTTTGAAAGGCACCCTGAAACTCTTCCAAGGGAATGCCTCTCAGGAACGTTGTAACATGGTGTTGGATGTTTCTCAAGGTTCCCCAATGTTTTCCTTTCTTCCCTCTCTCTCGAGTCGCGGAAACAAAAAGAAGTCACATGAAGCTAAGTAGGGACTGTAAGGTGGTGAGGGATCACCGAGGGGGGGGGGACATCCAAACAAGGTTCGTCGGCGACCTCCTCCTGGCTCTCTTTGAATGCCTTGTGCCACTTCCCAGACTGTGATCTTGAAATGCAATCGTCCTTGAAGGCTTCTTGCAGCATCTGGAATGTTTCGGTTGCATTTTTTCCAAACCTCACGCAAAACTTTATGGCGTATCATTGTTCAAGCGAACGCTCCATTGCGTTATGTTACAAAAGTTGAAAACATACTTCAAGCGGAGGCACTTATCTCCGCTCACACTGCTCGAAAGCAACTGACGACTGGATGCAGTGAAAGGACACATTTCCCAGCCGGTTTTACCGTGCTGCCATCTATCGTAGCGTCACAATAACATTATGCTCATTACTTTCATAATGGACCCTGTAATTAGTAAAAAAGAGAGCGAGAAATATAGAGTGAGAAACATAGATTCTGAAATTATATCTTAGGTTTGTAAGGACACCAAGTAAGGCCATACAGACCAATGAAGCCACCCGGCTTTACGATGCATTACATTGGACTCTATCTATATCTGAACATTCCCTAAAGTGGACACATTTCCCACAATGAACACATTTTGATGGTCCCAGCGAAGCTCCATAGACTTAACATTGTTTAACCTCTATGTACTCTGAACACCCTATAATACGATTACCCCAGTAATATGAACGTTATTTTTAATCCCCTTCAGTAATTACCTATTTATACTTGTACACTGAACATGTTCACAATCAGAATTTGGGAAATCCTATGAACCAAATTGGAAAACCTGAAATACCTTCACAATTTAATCACAATGATTAAAGAGCATTGAGAAGAAAAATAAAAGTCTTTTTGCGGATATTGCTCTATTACAAAATGTCATTCAGCTGAGAAATATGAGCCTGAAGTTTCTGCCAAATAACTGTATTGTAATGTTTTATAGTTGAATGATACGGTAGAACTTTTTAAACTAAACGAGCTGATGTGTGCATCTCATGACTTCCTTTTAGGCCAATTTAATGATAATGATGCCTTGCAGTAAGCAAAGAAATACTTTAAATAATTTTATCCCAAATTTGAGCGAACTGAAGCAAGAAATAAAAAACGTTTTATACCGATTAATTTTCCCAATATGGGGCATTTTAATGTTATTCAATGCTTAGCTCTCTCAGTATCGCCAACAGTAGTTTAAAACAAAAACGCCAAATTTGTCGCCAAATTGGCGGAAAAATTTGGCTACCAAAATCTTGGCGACGTATTGTCATGTGTTTGCCAAATTATAACACGACTTGAGTTTGCATTGGTATCAACAATGATTTCCCCCAAAAGGTGTAAAAGACCACTTTAGGAACATCCGAATGCAACCAAAAGAAGAGGTGCGTAACTAGACCCATCTAGGGATCTACGTCCTAAATTTCAACTTTCTAGGACATACCGTTTTTGAGTTATGCGAGATACATACGCATATACACACATACGCACATACCTACATACGCACACACCTACATACGCACGTACCTACGTACGCACATACAGACGTCACGAGAAAATTCGTTGCAATTAACTCAGGGATCGTCAAAATGGATATTTCGGGTGTCTATACGTTCTTAGTCATATACCCACGTGTGGTCGGGTTGAAAAATAAACTCAACATTCATTCGAGGTCGAGAAAAATGGAAATTAAGGCCTATTTTTGGGTGATTTTTTCACGAATACGATATTTCTTTTACTTTGTAAAAGGAAGCAAAAAGAAAGAAAGAAATGGAAGAGTTTAGGCCCATCTGAGTTAAAGTAGATATAACACTTGCTGCCGATCCGAAATTCAGCACCTCTATCTTAAAAACTAGCATAGCTCACCATGCAAAGTGCTGAACATGGTCCACCAACGCAATAGAATACATATGCATGAATTTCTAGTCTGTCTATATAGTGAACACCACCATAGTCTGAACACTTTTGTTCGGTCTCATGATTGTTCAGAAAAGAGAGAGTTCACTGTATAACAAAAACTGAATGAAGCCTAACAGATGATAAAACATTATCAACAAGGGGTTTGTTATCACATGCCAACAGTTTGCCTACAAAAGAAAGCAAGTACAAAATGTCGAGACTACCTGATCTTATACACTGTGTTGTTTGTTCATGATTCACTAGTTTACTACAATAAAAAAGTCAATTTTTCTTAAAGTCTTTATTCACGTAGATGACGAATTTGAAAACAAAAACGTAGCTGTGTACCGCGGAGTTTTCCTAAGATATGAAAATTTTAGAAAAATTGACCGTAGGTCAATAAGGCGTGATTGACATTACTAGGACTCCGTCGTTCCAGTTAAAGAGAAAATCGAAAACTATCGATTAATCGATTAATCAAAAGATATATCGAAGAATCGGATGGAGGATATGATTCCGCTTTGCATATGCCGCACAGATGTGCACGAACTGACATCTTTAGGATGGGCAACACTTTGGAGAGATTGGTGCCGAAACTAACCATAAGCAGCTAACATATTGGTGTATGCGAAGTTTCATTTAACTCTATGTACAGTAGACCTTCGTTTTACGCGGTTTCGATTATACGCGGTTTAAAATTTGAGGACTTTATTTTATTACGCGGATGAGTTTCGGCTTTACGCGGATGCGACTCTGCAAACAGATAAAAGTTTCCCCTCTTTCAAAATCTAAAGATTGCAGATTACACGTAATAAACTGCATTTTGGCCTGCTAATAATTTAACCTGGGCATTGGAGACATTTATTGCGATTCGTTCCATAGCTCTTTCCAGAAGTAAAATTATTGAACTCACACAATTCAGAACTCACTGGAAGAAGAGATTTTTTAAGTGACAAAGGTCAGAGATACATAACCAAAAACGTTCACATTGAAAAATTTGAGCCATTCCTAGACAATAGAATTGATCTTTCTAATTTGTTAGTAAAAAAGATTCGATCATGGAAATGACGCAGGTGATCATTGATGCGTTAATGTTCTACAAAGAACTACAGGAAAAATTTTTAATGACTGCCAAAGCTTAATGACTATCATAACTGAGGAACACGAAAATAATTTACGTTTTTTTTATGCATGTTGTGCATAGAAATCTATATAAGTACACATTAAACTTATTATACAATTAATTATCACTAAATGAAATTTTTTTTATCTAAGGAACCTAACCCCTATTTTAACACTAAAATTTGGTCTCAGGTTACGCGGTTTTGATTTACGCGGCATTTTCGTGGAACGTAATCCCCGCGTTAAACGAGAGTCTACTGTGATACGTTTTGAATTAGAACGCTCACAATAAATCGGTTGAATACATGCAAACGCAAACAGATGGACAGATAGTTCCCAAAAATTGTCAAAATAGGTTCAGCAAACCTTAAAACGTGTTAACCTGTCAAAACACAAAATTTTCACGTAATTCATTGTTTCTTCTATGTAAATAGAAAAAAGCATTCAAATGATTTTTCATCATTATCATTTGACTCCCAGATCGTTAATATTTTGTCTTTAAGTCATAGACAATAATAGTGGGGTTCCTTACAGTAAATGCAAAGAACTAAGTGTTCCGTGGCTGAAAAAGTTTGGAAACCGCTGCTTTAGACGAATTTAGGATCGGTACAACTTAAATCATAAAAAAATATATAACGTTTGCTTACGTATTTTGTATTTAATTGCGTACTTGGGGTACGTTTCACCAAAATATTCAGGAGACGTATGGTGTAGTCAAAAAGTCCTATTTGTGAAATATTAAAGTTACTGCAGAGGTTAGTACACACAATAAAGTTAATGCACGTTCAGCTCTACTACGCATTTTAAAATAACTTATTACTTAAATGTTCGGCAAAATTTAAAAAATCATAATTGAAGATATGTATAATGTAACACTAAATGTGTGATCGCTATACACTTAAATTACGATAACTTTTCAAATTACTGCAATATTAAAAAATATAAATGCAATGAGCTTCAAAAATATTTTGAACTTCAAAACATCCGTGGATTTTAAGAAAAAGTCAAAAATAATTTTAATTGTAAAGGAATTTTCCATAAATATTTTTTAGATTCATCGATATTAGTTATTAAGGAACTGTTTAATACAGTTCAGTGATGGAAAAAAAACCCATTTAAAATGAAATATTACATTTACTAAGAATTTTTTTTTTTTTGTAGATGGTGTATTTATTTTATTTTTTATATTTCTTACCAGAGTAAATGAAGCATAAAAAAAGAACATTTTTCAAACGTTGCCATGCAAAAATTAATGTGTAAAAAATAAAATATAACACTTTATGTTCTCCAACACGGAAGTATTTGATGGGTTTTAAAAAATAAAAGAATATTTGACTGCATGTCTGTTGCTGAAAAAAAAGTTACTGATTTCCTCGTTTTTAAGATAAATGGGTTTCTTCCTTTTTTTAAACGTGGGGATAACATTTACGCTGTAACGTTTAAACCATTTTTTATGGTTATCGTAACAGGCATTTTAGTTAATGAGGTTTAATTCAATTGAAAACTTATTAACATTCTATTCATAGAAAGATAAATCCAATTAAAACAAAGCTAGAATCTTGTAAAGCTTTTTTCAAAAAAAAAAAAAAAAATCGCCAAGATTTATCATTTTTTTTAAGCTTTGTCACAACTTGAATAAAAACAGAAGCAACTCATTAAAAAAAGTTTATTATTTTATGCAACAAAATTGCATTTCTCCAATTTCAAATTATTTTTACATTTTAAATAATATCTTATAACTGATTTTTTTTTGAGCAACCACGATTGCTTATTGCTTTCATTTGACTGTTTTGATGTGCTATCATTTTATTTTCCCCCCGCCATCGCCACCCTCTGCAGCATCTCGTTGATCGGATCATCACGATGCTGTTCCTGTAGCGAAAACCGTCTCCATGTTGTATCCATATACTACACACACACGAACGCATACAAACACACACATACACACACACACACACACACATATATATATATATACATACACCTACACACATACACACGCATACATACAGACACCTACACAAACACACACACACCTACACAAACACACACACACCTACACACAACTACCCACACACTCATGCCTGCACACAGACACAAACACATATGCCTACACACAAATACACATCCTCCCCACATACACAACACACACACGCCTACATACACACACACATACGCCTATATACACACACATACGCCTACACACACACATACGCCTACATACACACACACACACACTCGTGATTGCTAAAAACATAATTTGAATTCAAGATAACAAAATTCAAATTAATTTTTTTATTCTGGTCTGGTAATTTGCATCTAGTTCTGCTTAGCTCTTGCTTAAAGTTGGTAACTTACTGCTAAATCCCTAAGTTTTGCCTTCAACTCACGAGTCGAACCGCACCATGCTGCGAACCTTCACTGGCGAGATAAATTTATTTTATCTACCAGTTTGCTGGCGCTCTCAGCTTCAGTGAGATGACATCTGCCTCCGGCTCGGTTATTCAGTATTCTAGAGTGAAGAGTTCTAACACGAACGCAATTGCAGTCTATGGACGCGAATGCGGACTGTTTGGTAATTTGTATTTACTGTCGTTATGTTTGTTAGGTATGTTGACTAACATTGAAATATCATGGAACATATAAGTCATGGAACATAAAGTCATGGAACAATTTCGACTATGCTGAAATTCAGCTTCAACAGATATTCTTTTTGACGAGACGTCGACTGAAACCTTGAATCATGACACGAAAAATCAAAATAGTATATTAATTTGCTTGATCGCAGAGCATTTTAATGCTATCAATATACCTTTGAAACAAGTCAAAGAGTATGCTGATGTTCACCCATAGTTGAAACAGCGTTCATTATCTCACGAACTAATTGTAATGTACTACAATTATTGAGTGTGAGGATATTGATCCCTAAATAATCCCGACAAATTTAACTCCTCCTAACAAGTGGATAATTTTGCCCAAGCTGGGAGAATGTAAGATGGAGCAGAAACTTGAGTCGTCAGACATTTTAGTGAGCATATGCAAGAAGTACTCCTTATACCTTTTCTGGCTGTGATGAAAGATCTGCTATATTCTAAACTAGTGGTACCCGCACGGCTTTGCCCGTAGTAGAAAATTAAAAGGTCATTTGGTTCGCCTGTATGTTTACAAACAATGAATGGTGAATTTCTCGCCAGTTTACTCGTCCATTTTATGGTCCCACGTTATGAAAATTTGGTAATTCACTCGTCCACGTTGTGAAAATTTGCTTGGTAAAATGTTCTTAAAATTGGAATAGAAAAAGAACAAAATCGAATTTTCAAAAAACCGCTTCGGGGTGCACACCTCCATGTTACAAAATAATTCTGTACCAAATTTCATGAAAATCAGCCGAACGGTTTAGCCGCTATGCGCGTCACAGAGATCTGATATCCAGACAGACAGAGAGACTTTCAGTTTTATTATTAGTAAAGACTAGAACATCGACAGCCATGAAATTGATTGGACAATGTCAGAAATTTCATGACGATACGCAATTATTTTACGAAACAAATGCTTTTCAAACAAGGATAGCGAAAAATTGGCTTAAAATGCTTTTGAAGAACTTATGATGCACTAAATAAGAGATGTATTAATTTGAGTACGCCATTTTTCATTCATATTTAGCTTGATAAAATTGATATCATGCATCTGTCATGTACAAACATGGCTTTGTAACGGTATATATTCAATGGAAACGGGGTTGGATCATGGAAGACAATCCATTAGATCCAATTAGAACACCCTGACTTAATTTTTGAGCACTCACATTGCTTATTTTTCTCATTTGGCTGTTTTGAATTCCTATGTGATTTTATCCCCCCCCCCGCCATTCAGAATCTACATTTTAACGTAACCACCTCCGTTATTGAAGTATTTGTCTAAGTGCGGTACTAGTTTTTTGATGCCCTCTGCCAAGAAATCCCGTCCAATGTCCGATTATCTTTGTTGGGTTGCAACTTTCACTTCGTCATCCGAATGGTATTGTCGCTTTGAAAGTTCTTGTTTCATGGGACGAAAAACATGAAAGTCAAGAGGTGAAAGGTCTAGGCGGCTAAGGAGGGTAATGTCACACTTCCCATCGAAAGCTCTGGTTTCCTAGGAAAGAATCGCCGATCTTCGACGTGGCTCCTCGCCGTGACGCTGAAATCAAAGTCAAGTGGATATCGACGTTACCATTCACGACGTCGATTTAGCTCGGCCGCGCACGCGCAGAAGAATCAAGTTTTCCCCTTCGCAAGGAGCGACACAGACGATCGCCGTGTTCGCGCCAAAGAAACTTAAACTTGGTCCTCCCTCGCGCTCAGTGTCGTCAACATCTGATGTCCAATCTCATATATGTTGCACCATTTCGTGATAGCTTAACGTGACATTGTATTTTCACCATACACTTCATGCAACTGCCCATAAATTTCATTGCAGTTTAACCTTTTCGTCCACCAAAAACGAAACAATGAAAACATTTCCAATTTGAACGTTACTTGCAGCTGTCGAAACATGTTTTTCAACTGATTATCAGAAAAACTAAAATTGCCTCGGGGACGCCGCTACGTCACACACTAAAGGTACATGTCTAAAGTATTGCCACGCAGTCTCATCAAAATAGCCTTAGACGTATTTAGAACATATTTACTAAGTAGATCAACTAACTTTCTTACTGATCTGCGTACAAAATAATTCCTCACTTACCTAATTTTTCCTTTAAAATACACCGCCAGTCCCCCCCCCCTCCCCCGAAAGAAAAACATACGTAAAACAAAAAAGCGAAAACTATTAATTTTAAGCTGTATTTTAGTAAAACATCTTTTAAAAAGAAAAATCAAACATATTAATTTATTTAAAGAAATAAGTCTAAACTACAATGAAATAAGTGGTTTCTTTTAAGTTTTAAAAACTGTACAAAGAGTAAGATTTTTTGTGCAAAAAATCTTAAAATATTTGTAATACCTATTCGTCGTTAATTTCTTTAATTCAGATGTAAAGTTACAAAAAAACACTTAAATTCCCTAGATATTAAGGTTGAAATTTTGGAACAGCAAAAAGACAAGGACTTTACAGATATCATTAAAAAACATTTAAGAAAACTTTTAGAAAGAAAAACCCTTCATGCTACGTATATTTATTCCAACGAAAATGCTAATTTTACTAGAATATGCAACATATTGTCACCTGCTAATACTTTCGGATCATTAACTTTAACAGACAAATAATTAAATATTTTGTGCTATGTTCTTGATTGTATTTTTTGTTGAACTCGGGAAAATACTTTTAATTATCTTCTTTTAGGTAAATTCATGCAAAACACAATACTTACGCAGTATCACTCTTGATTCAAACTAATTTTTATGTCTGTCGTAATTGAAGGAAGTAGAGATAAAAAATGAAAGAGAGAAAAGCATACTGTGCCATAAATTTGTAAAACGAAAGTTTTATCGCTTCATGCATTTTATAACAGAAAGATTATTTTTGAGGAATAATAAAGAACAAGTAACAATGAAAAAATATCACTTTTTCGTAAAACGTTACTCGCTTTGTGTATGAAGACCTACTTAAATATTAAAATACTCATTTCACTTCACACGCAGCAATAAAACTCTTCAACACAACATTCATTTTCATTGTCTCTGTTGAAGTTTAGTGTTCGCTAACAAATTCAGTCTTGGACAATTTGGTCTTTTTACCAGTGGTAATCATTTTTCATTAAGATTTAAAAGATTGCTTGGTCTCTTTTTACTCGTAAGAAATTCGAGTTCCTTTGAATTTTTTAAATCCAATTCTAGTACAAAGAAGAAAAATAAATTGATTTATTATGTTGCACAAGAAAAAGAAATATGCTTGCAGGATTTCTGTTTCACCTGTTGAAGAAGATATAACTTTAGAATTTATACTCGTGTAACACTTGGAAATACAAAATACGGAAAACAAAATATCCAAATGTTGTAGGTCAAACACTGAATATTACGGAATGAATGACAATAGTACATTGATCACTTATTTCAATAAATTCATCAGAAAAAAAGCACAGAACTGCAATACAAAAGAGCATGCAAGACTAATGAGTTTCAAACTAAGAAAATTAAACTTTTCGAGAAAAGTAGTTAAAGGATCTTTTGGTATTTTTTAGACCAGAGTTTCGCAAGGTTTTTTACTTCCTTTTACAAATTAGGAAATATTGTATTCCCGAAATAATTTTCACTCAAAAATCGACCTTAATTTCCATTTTACTCACCCCTAAATGAATGTTGTGTTTTTTTTTTCTTTTCGACTCGACCACACGTGAATAATTGCCTAAAAACGTATAGATACGCGAAATGTCAATTTTGACGATTCCCGAGTCAATTACAACGAGTTTTCTCCTGACGTCTGTGTATGCGTAAGTGCGTAAGTATGTCTTATAACTCAAGAACGGTATGCCCTAGAAAGTTGAAATTTGGTACGTACACTCCTAGTGGAGTCTAGTTGTGCACCTCCCCTTTTGGTTGCATTCGGGTGTTTCTAAAGGAGTCTTTGCCCCTTTTTGGAGGGAAATCATTGTTAATTTCGATGTAAACTCAACTGGTGTTATAATTTTGCGGACAATTAGCGATATATCGCCAGTTTTTCGGTCACCAAGTTTTGTCACCAACTTGGCGACAAATTTGGCGATTTTTTTTCTTTTGAATCTTGTTTCAATCTGACCACTGTTGGTGATATTTAAAGAGTAAACTATTGAATCATATTAAAAATGCCAAAAATGGGGAAATGGCATTAAATTGGAGTAAAAGGAAGTCATGTGATGCACACATCAGCTCGTATCTTATTCATTAGCAATACTATATTTTCACTCAATTATTTTTCCTCTTAAATTTAGTAGTTAATTTATTCATTCGCTAAATTTTTCAACATCACACTTACTTACATCAGCTCGTTTGACATACAAGCTGGCCTGAGCTTTAAAAAAATCGAAACGGTGATGCATTTTTGTCCCCCCCCCCCGTCTTTCTTTTCTTCATTTTTCTCGCAAAGACCCCCTTGCATTTGTGAACCATTAAAAACATGTGAACACATTTCTTTACAGACGGGAACATTTTTTCCTCTTTTTTCTTCTTTTTTTGAGAAGAAAAAACTTTTGACTCGAGTAGCGTGAAATACTCATGAAAAACTTTTGAGAAAGACTGAGGTCCCCCTCCCCTCTTTTTTCAAACTGTATTAATGAGTGACTTAATAAATATATCAATGAAACTTGTCTTGGTGTAAAGAACAGTCACAAAAACTATTTAAATGTTAAGAATGACATAAATAACTATTGTTACAAATATACAGAAATAAAAAATATTGCTGAAAAATTTTAGAAAGTAAGAAAACTAATTATAAAATTTAAAATTCACGTAAAAGATGTCGTTGGATGAATTTTTATTATTAATGTTTTATTTTTCAGCGTGGAAGAGCAAGAAATTCTGGAAACCATTCAAATTTTTTACGGTCGCCCCACCTGTTGAAAACTATTTTCTAGGCTATTTTGTAGCTTTATGTTTATAATGTTGAAGTTTATTAAAATAACGAGGAAGTTGCGAAGGTAAAAAGAAAAAAAAAACTTAATTTCATATGTAAAGTTGACCCCCATTACACTCAAACCTGTTTTTGTGCGTTTGTTTTTTGTGCAATTTATTTTGCGAACTTTTTTTGTGCGGTATATTAAAATTTCAATCAGTTTGGGACTCAATTGACAAAGTTATGTTTAAAACGATCTATTTTTTTAATGCATTTTTTTTGCGGTCCCTATCTACCGCGCTAAAACAGGTTTAAGTGTACATAAAAAAATCCGTAACAATTTATTAAACATCCCCCATAAAGCACATTGCACCTCAAGAACCGTCACTCAACTGAATTAAAAATCTATCGATCACGATCTCGTTTTTTTTTTTTTACTTTTCAACAACGGCAACCATTCGGCAGAAATGTTGCTAAAATGAAAATAATTAATTAATTTAATAATATAAATACATTACAAACATGGGTTACTGGAGAACATTATTACTTGAGAATTGCACCTCAAATATTATTTCCGCAAAAAGAAAAAAAAAAAAAACTTTAATGTAAAATCAAAAAACTTGAATTTTATGGCACCTCAAATATTATTTCCGCAAAAAGAAAAAAAAAACTTTAATGTAAAATCAAAAAACTTGAATTGTTATGTTTAAAGTTAAAGAGCATTTTTTTTCTGTCAAAAGTACCTTTTTATTCAAATAGTTGGCGACGTTCCTGAAAATGTGCTTGAAAATCTTTGTGAATGAGTTTTGCTAAACACAAATCAGTTTTCGGGAGTATAAAATACCTCCATGCAAAAACGCAGAGGAAAGAAAACATTCTTTCTGCTTCATTTTAAATGTTTTGCCTTTTGCCAATTAGCAAACCTGGCCATAATTCTACTAAGCAGTACTCATCAGTAATTGTAAGCTTTTATTATGCATAAGTAATTGCAGTAAACTTATGCACTATATCACCAGAAGTATTAGGACACTTTCAAAAATTCACATTTTTACGGATTTCTAGAGAAATAGGAGACAAATCGCTCTGTAATTTTTGCTCTATGACCAATAGGCTTCTGCTGTCCTTTTATAACAATAATTCAATTACCAACGCGTTACAGGGAACCAGCAACAAATTGAGAAAACAAAACAACAGAAAAAAAAGGTTTTTGATCATCCTTCATTGTAAATAGCTTGGAGAAAGATATAACTTTTAGAAATAAGTTAACGATCGATGAAGAATTCTTTTTCACAAAAGTTATGCATATGGATATAATGTATTTCTTTGAATGCGTCTTTAAGTTTTAGAACCACGTGGATATGCTTCACCATGAGGCTTGAGGGTAGAAGGATGGACAAAGGTAAGGAAAAACACAGAAGATAAAACCTCACTTAAAATTGACAATTTTTAAAATCGGTCGATGCCACAGGCGCATATGTTAAATTCATAATCCCTTTCTTTTTCTCTTCGTTTTAAAAGTAATGTACTCAAGGAGTACAGCCAGGTGCTAGCCCTGTACTCCCAAAAATAAATAGCATTAATAACATTAATTTTTTCTTACTTAACGTATTTATTTTCATACTCAATTTCAAACAAAAATACTGCTAGGGAATGGTATCTTTCTCAAAAGTATCGTAAATGTTTTTTTTTATATATATATAAATAAGTTTTTTAAAGGAGCTGGGAACGTAAAACGAAAAATTTATTATTTGCTCCGGAGCTTGTGATCAGTGAATTTACATTTACTAAGCGAGACAATACAACTAAATACTCATTAAGAACTTTGTATTGATTCATTGCGATTGATAATATTTGTTGCAGTATGCGTCATATAAGTCAGAGGGGTGTTTCTCTCCACCTTTTTTTACATTTGAATCATTAGGTTAAGTTATTCTTTTAACAAAAGACGATAACCAATTAGCTTCCTAGTTCTTCCTGATGTTAAGTAAACTTTATATGTGCTACACTTGCCTACCTTGTGATGTATGTTTTGCTCCACGATCTTTCATTTAAAACAATGTTTTGAAATTGTGTGAAAAAAATGTTGAATGCCATTTTAACATCCCCTTTGAAAGGAGGTATGTCACGAACTTTGAGCCCCAATAAATTCAAAGGCAGTTAGAAACAGCATAAATTAAAGCTAAGATCTTCGTACGGATGTACTAATAAAATGACTATTACCTTAGATGTCTAAAGCGTCTAAATGTGAGTACACAAGGGCGGATGAATATTCGGGGATATATTCTTCCCCGAAACACAGGAAGGTTGATTTTTTGACTACAGAAAAGAGTAAAAATAATATTTTCTGTGAAAATCTTTTCGATTTTATTCTGATTATATACATATGGACGTGTTTAGTTTCTTTTCGTTTTATCTT
Source organism: Uloborus diversus (assembly GCF_026930045.1). Lineage (NCBI taxonomy): Eukaryota > Metazoa > Arthropoda > Arachnida > Araneae > Uloboridae > Uloborus > Uloborus diversus. The sequence continues at coordinate 173,481,592 of NC_072735.1, read as the reverse complement.
ATATTTTCTTAAATATTTACGTATAGTTCTGACTAACTACTCCCTTTTAATCTTATAGAGAAGGTTACTAGACGTTAAAACGCGGAAATCACAAATATTTGCCACAGCAACTGCGCTTGTTTTAAGGTTCCATGTTGTTTTTTTATATTTAAGCAGAGTAAAAAGTTAATGAATGAGTTTAGAATAATGTCCCCCCAGTTTCAGCGACACGAAATCCCCCCATCCCCTGTTTTTCTGTTTTAATCATACCTCTTGATATATTTAAGAGAGGAAGAAAATCAAAATATAGGCGAAACTGGGGTTAAACCATTAGAATATTCTCAGTGCAATGGCGTGATATATTATATGAAACTCTACGCATATGAATATGATACATCCTGCTCTATGATTGAAATGGAAAATGGCACTCCCCAAAATGTATGGTTTGCCTATTTCTATATTAATGTATTTAACACAAACATAACACATGATGGATTTTAAAATGAATAATACATCAGGGTGGATATCCGTGTTTTGCTGTGATTTGTTAAGAGATACAATTTTTGTAATTAATTCAAGCAATACTTTTTAATTGAGTCCTCGCGCGTGCGCAGTCGCTGTTGCAAATTTGTAATATCCGCGATTTAACGTCGAGTAGAAAAGGTTATTCCAACAATAAAAATGTCTTACATTTAGTTTACAAACTATGGGAAAAAGAGTGTAACACAGCACATGTTGGCAAGTTAATGTAATGTTGCAACAATCAACTAATTTGCACAACAATGCCATACATCTACAATAGAGAGAACGAAGCTGTAAATTTTCACTTGAAGCCGATTATACGCCGAAGTAGCCGAATTCGAGCTTCCGTTCTCCACAAATCGTATATTTTGCGAAGTTTGGAGAATATATAGCCTGAAAAGTAAGTCAACATGTATGTTTTTCTTTCATCCATTGTCAGTAATTCTCTTAATATTAGAAAAATTCTATAAAAGATATTAACTGTTAAAGTATTGATTCTGCCAAATATAAAAAAAAATTTGATGATAAAATCAGAGATATTTGGTATGACAATGATTTTTTAATGTTAAACGATATCAATGAATTTCGAAGCTTCCAGTTTGATAAAATAAGCATATGCATTAATTTGTCACTAATAAATGGCAAAGCTTTCATGTGGGTCATTCAAAAGTGAACCTCTTCCTGTTTTCTTTTCTCAAATTTAATTTTATTCTTCTTTTATCTATATTTTAAGTCGTATTTTCATAGAAATTGCCTACTTTACGGTTAAAAAAAACCTTCATGCTTTACTTTTTCATACTAAGAAAAAATGGATTAAAAATTACAGTTTTAGTAGCAGTAGAAACCTACCGTCTTGTCTCAAATCTAAACACAAAATATTATGTGATCTGGATCCCTCAAGAACGCGGGGTGAATTGAAAGGCAAAATTATTGAGGGAAAGACACTAAAAACTATAGGAGGATATAGTTTCAATGACATGTGGTACTAGTGAATAGTTAAGAATGCATAAGATAGCCCCCTTCCCTTCCCCCATACAAAAATAAACCGGTTTTACAATGAAGTTGTCAATGTTAAGACGGTTTTGTTACTTTGTAGATGGCATTTCTGAAGAAGTTAAAGAACAAGTTATTCAAAAAGAAAAAGGATGAAAATGAAAATGATGATGACACTCCCACACAAGTAAGTAAAGCTCGTTTTCTTAATTTGTGAATTAAAAACTTTTTGCGAGAAATAAATTTTTCTCGCAAGCCCTACATTCTGCTCAAATATTACTAAATTTGCAGCCAAAATGGACACAACTTTGAGCCAAGTGGATTAACTTCGCACCATTTCAAAGTTTTAGTAAGGTTATCCACCTATACTGTAGGTGTTTAGAATCAGCGTGTCAATGTCAAATAACTTTCCCTGAATAAACTTGCAGAGCGAGAAATTTACTGATCCTTGACATGCCGATTCTAAATGAAAATTTTGGAATGCATGAGCATTAATGAATTTTTTCAATGGTTTCAAGAGATGTTTTTTTTAATATGGATATATGTATTGGCAATAGTATATTCATTATCCAGACTTCCTTGAGAGGATTAACGTTAATATACGTATTTCCAGAAACTTCATAGGACGAAACAACTAGATTTAAATATCTGCTGGACTCATCAGTACACTGTGATAGTTTCCATTTTATACACAATTTTTTTTTTTTTTGCTACCATTAGTTATATTATTATCTTCCGAGGTTTAGATACGTTAGTAAATATTAAGATGACCACAAAGTAGATTCATTTTGGTCAAATAGATAACATTTTAAAAGTTTTTATTTTTAATCAACGATAGAATTTAACTCCTATTCGAAACGTTTTGTCCTGCAGGGCACAAACTTGCAATATTGGATACAAAGAAGATAATCGGCTATTAGGCAAAATATCTGGGATATCTAACACATTGTCAGGTCTTTTTTCCCATACAGAAAAAATAAATAGAAATCAGATGATGCAACATCCGGTAGTATGGTGGATGAAGTAGCACATCACAGCCCGTTCATTTTTTAAAGGTTTGCCTTGAGCAATGTGGTCTTGTTTATTATCATGTTTAAGGATTGCTTGACTTTTTTGCTGAAAAAAGTGAAAAACTTCTAGCCATAAATCGCACCATCTAAAGTCCTAATCTTTCGATCGCTAAAACATTTTCAGTGAGACAATGCTTAAAAAAATGTAAGACTCCATGTATCCACGTAAACATGTTTTCAAGAAGATATTTCCACGCATTTCGCCACCAAAAAAAAAAAAAAAAAAAACAATCAATAAAATTTAATCTATCCGGCATTGTCTTTTCTCCAAAAGTCCGCAATTCTGTCAGTGCTTTTAGAGTCAGACTCAAACTGATTTTGGAGTCGAAGGTTCTAAAATTCCCAGAGTCGGAGTCGGTCGTTTTTTCTCCGACTCCGCAACCCTGATGGCTAAAACCATATGCTTACAGGGTTAACTTAAAATGTTCAGAAATCGAAAATGGAAAGCAGCTTCGACTCTGCTACATGCTAATAAGATGACTGAATAGAGAATATTAGGAGTTAATGAGTCCCTTTGTTCAAATTGTGACCAGTAAGGAACAAAATCTGATCGAAATACTTGAAAAAAATCGTTAATTATTTCAAAACTAGAAAGCCGCCCGTCAAAGTATGACGGGTGAAAATTGCTTCTACATTTGAACGAACCCTTTGTCTGTTTGGTGATATTTTGATCATTGAAATTTTAACCCAATGGATTAACCTCAAACTCCAGTAGATAGCGTTCAGTGTTGACCCTTTTTTCGTTCCTTCATTCCCCTGAAATGACAGTCCTACCAGTAAAACAGTTAAGTGACCGGATCGAGTTCAGCCTTGTCACAAGAAAAACCTTTCCCTGCTTGTTAAATATTACCCAAACACATTATGAAATTATCTTGCCGTGGCGCGAGTTTCAATGTTAGAACACGCGCGTTACTCGATCATCGGCAATCATTGAATGAGGATTAGACTGCATTTGCCTATTGCTCAGATGATGGAGTCAAGTCGTAGAGAAAAATTCGAACACTTAAAGACACAGATTTAGGAACCACTAGTCGGGTTTTTCCTTTTGAAATGTAGTGAAAAATTTAATGGGAAGAGAAAGCAAAAATATTTACGATATTGAATGAAAATTTACGTTGCCAAATATAGCGGATTCATTCAAAGATGATGTTTCTGTACGTAAATCGTTATATACAAACTTAAAAAGTGTCGAGTATTTTGATACAAATTTTCTTTTATATGGGTTTTCACTTAGTTTTCAAAACAACTTAAAACACATTGGCTTTTTTTATTACATTTAGCGCAAAAACAACTGGGACTATTGGGTAAAAACTAACTTGAGAGTACACTATAATTGAAGGGCTGGGAATTATAGCATGGTGACCTACACGTGGTGCAAAATCAAAGGGTAGAAACATTGTTAAAAACAGTACTGTTCTGTTTTCACCTTTTGATTTTGCATGAAGTACCTATGGGTTACCATGTTATTACTAACAGGCCTTCAAATTTGCGGTCCTAAATTCCAAAATCGGGTAACTCAACAGTACTGTTTTTTTAATAGCGTTTCTGCCTTTTGGTTTTTCATGAAGTGTGGAATACCATGTTATTGCTCCCGGCCCTTCAATTGTAATAATGTTTTCCCGCGTAAGTAGAAGTGCAACACATGTATTGAGGTGAAAACATGGTACTTACAGGTAAACTCTTTGAAAAATGCAATGGAGGAATTGTATAAAATTATTAAACACATGTCTTTATTTTCTGATTCATTAATATTGATTGGTTTTCTCTTTCTTTTTCAGATAAACTGCTGTTTTCCAATACTTGAAAAAATGTTTCATCCGAAAACTAAAACCCATAATAAAACAATCCGAAAATATCGGTCAGAAATAAATATCTTAGGAATAAAGTTCTCCGTTAAGAAGAGACTTTCCAAGTCATTGGAGCGCCTGATGTTTCCAGAAAATTACAACTCTCAGTTGAAACAAGATGGTAAGATTTTTAATTTAAAAAAAAGCACCAATTAGGGCTATCCAAATTCGACACAGACACATCAAAAGTGCATTTTAAATCTGCTGTCAGCATTATTACGGAACAGAATATATTGTGTATTCTGTTCCGGAATATATTGTAATCTTGCATATGTAATTTTGGTTAGTAGATAAAGAGTTTTTATTCAAAACTGAGAGAGGATACAACAGCAACATTGCCTTCCCAGTGATATTTTTGAAAGAATTAAATTTTCTCGTTTCAATATCAGCAGCAACCCTTCGTGACGCAAAATTAAATAAGTTTTAACTGTCGCTTTTGCTTAAGACTTTCCTTTTTTTTCAACCTCGAGAAGCACAATTTTTTTCTCGGAAACCTGGTAAAAAAATATGTATTTTTAACGGAAAAATAAGTTTATACGTATATATTTATTTTTTTTGGGGGGGGGGGGCAGAAAATATTATACAGACAAAATGTTAGCGACTTCATTTCATTTATTTATTTCATACCTTTCTCTGACCTTTGTTTGTTTATTTATTTCCTTCAACTTCATAATATAAAAACAAATTTGTATACCTACAAGCAAACGAATAGCAGAATTTTTTCAGTTATGCAATAAAAACGAATCTTTACGTCAAGAAAAACGTAGTTTAAACAAGAAAAATACTTCATAGTTGTGCCATGTACGGTACATAAACTCAAAAGAAATCTAAAGTCACTTTTATAGCAAAATGGGACTAAGGCAGGCATTAGAAATAAAATAACGTAAACTGCAGCATCGAGTGCCATGTGTAAATTTTGTCAGTAACTTTTATCAGTGTCAGAATTGGGCAATGGAGCTCAGTGTTTAGTATTTTGGATACTTAATAGTAGAAACAAGTCATTTGTTTTCTCTAATTCAATTTCATTTATTAACGTTTAAATATGAAATGATGTGTATGTGATTTACAATGTACTTACTGGCTGCAAGGTACAACTTTGAAAATAATAAGCATCGTTATTTTTTTAAGTAAAATTTTATCTTTTCTTTTTTCCTTTATGAGTGCAAATGAATACAAAAACAATTAAACGTTTATTTTAAATATTAGAAAAAATAATAAAATATTATTTTAGTTTTCTTATGGAGAACTGATTTTTTTTATCCTTTTTTTTTTTAGATCAACAAGAGAAAACAAGTGTGAATGAAGTGGATACAATTTCTGAAGGTCCGATTCAGGATACCCAGTCTCTACTGGATTTTATTAATGAATGTCTTGCAATTGATGGTTCTGAACCAAGAATGACAACTGAGGAAACTGACACAGTAAAAGATGAACCTTATGAAAAAACAGGAAATGTGGACAACAAATACGAACATTTTCCTCATCCTGATGTGGGACACCATACTGTTGGAGATGGCAAAGAACTTACTGCTATACAAACTGATTTAATTTCTTCTTGTGACTTTGATTCTCCTGAAACAACCTATGTTCCACATTCGACAAATCGTAGAAGAGTATTGAAAATGAGAAAAAATCGTCGACGTGGAATTTTAACATCTAAAAAACAAAATAAGGTAAATGAAAAAAAAGAAGGTTGTAAAATGAGTCATGTTGCTGTTTGTCAAACTGAAAATAAAGCAATTACACCTTCTGAAACGCTGAACACTATCATTTTTCTGCCTGATTTTATGGTAAAAGTTGATGCAGTGTTGGACTATTTTGAGAAAAGACATTCGCAAACTACTGTAGTAGAAGAATGTGTAGAAACAATTGACTCTAGCACACAAACAGATCTTTTGAAGAATGGATTTGAATTGAAGAACGCTTATTCTTTGAAACATAAGCATAATTATGCTAATCAAAAATCAATTGCATCGAAACCTGATAATATGATTTGCCACTCACAAATGGATGGAGTAAAGTCATCTTTAAAGGCAGATATGTTTTACTGCGCATTGTATTTCTTGCATAATTTAAGTGTCATTATTTAACAAAGATATCCATCGCCCGCAATAAACTCTTTGGGACATTTAATGCATCACAACTTAAGAGTAAAGTATCAAATAATTCAATTGTACGGATTAAAAAGAGATAAAAGTCATGATTTTTCTACACTCGTACCCTAGACCCCAAGGGCACAGCTCATTAGTGCCAAATTTACTGTGTTTTTAACTTATCTTAACTGCAAAAAAAAAAAACTATGGACTTAAAGGCAGCTCAACAGTGCCGACTTTACTGTGTTTTTAGCTTACCTTACTGAAAAAAAATAGCTTATGGACTTAAGGGCAGCTCAACAGTGCCAACATTACTGTGTTTTTAACTTACCTTAACTGAAAAAAAGTTAATGGACTTAAGAGAAGCTTAACAGTGCCAAATTTACTGTGTTTTGAATTTACTTTAGCTGCAAAAGGAAAGAAAAAACTATGGACTGAAGGGCAGCTAAAAAGTGTCCAATTTACTGTGTTTTGAATTTACCTAAACTGCAAAAAAAAAAAAAAAAAAAAAAAAGAAATGTAAATCTCTTCAGAAAATTTAAAAAGGATCAATGTCCCGACCATTCATAAAACGTGTCAAACTGAAATCCAAAGGCCATAAATATTGATACTTAGCCTACACAGAACTCAGCATGCAGAGCAGAGCTTTCATTTTCAAAAAAAAAACACGCACAATCAAGGTTTTTATGTTTGCGACGAAAGCTTGATGGGGGATTTTAATAATATATCACTTTTTTGAAATCAATGAGCACCGAAACAAATTGTTTCGCATTGAAAAAATACCTGTGAAGTTATTAAATTGATTGAGAAAAAAATGTTCTTCTGGATTTTGTTATTATTTAAGCATAACCATTGTTTATGTCAGTTGTATAGAGTCTAAACAGAAGTTCTAATAGTGTTAAATTTAAGATTTGTTTATGAAAACAGTGAAATAAATTATTTTTCCAACAATTTGTTCTTGCATTTACTCATTTCGTGTAGTACGGGAATGTGGAACAAAGTGAAGAAATGAGGCAAAGTTAAATAAAGAAATATTTACTTTACTTTTAGCGCCACCTACCTGGAAGTGTTTGTATTATGTAATAACACGTGCAGTCTATTCCAGTGTGGAAACAATTACCTCTGAAAACCAAAGAATATGGTAATACAAGCTATTTTCAAATATTGATACTAATATTTTAATATTTTGTTAAAAGCCAAAAATTATTTTTGTAACTATAAAATGATTCGAGTTATAAAAAGGTTGAATATTAGTTGAGACCAACTATTTATTTTTAAGGCTCCATTCAAACGTAAAACTAAAAAAATAGGAGCAAATATGGAGTGAACGAATTTTTTCATTTTTTTCCAAGGTATATAGTAAACAAGTCGCCAAGTAAGGTGACCTATTAATTAGCATAGCCCAGCATCCTGGTCTGGGTTTTGGTTCACAACCTCCTTTGATATTTACAAACTACTGTATGTGTTAAAACAAAGGAAGGTTCTAGGAGGGGTTTCGACCCCAAAACTTGCTCTCTAGGTGCGCAAATGGACGGACATATAACGAAAAGTACGTTATATTCAAATGATTGCAGTTCGTAAACAGGTACGATGAAAAATATTCATCAACAATAATTTATGCAATGATATATATGTTGGCTGAATTTAAATAGGCATATAATCTTATATTGAGCGTTTAATATAGGTACACTTATAGGTAACGCATCCTATATCTGCTATTTCACCACTTGAATAACCTTTAAATTGTTAATTTAAAGATAAAATATAAATACGTATTTCAAAGAATATGAGAAACGCCTTGAGTTGATGTCTATGAGGGAGGTCTATAATCAGCTAATTTTGTTTTACAGCTGAAATCATGATACTGCTAATAAACTACATGCATTTATATGCATCATATATCTTGTATCTAAGAGACGTCTTTAGAAGTTGGAATAAACATTTATATTTCGTTATTGTTTTGCTTCTTAAGTTTTTCTACCAAAAACTTCAAACCTTTAATATATATATATATATATATATATATATATATATATATATATATATATATATATATATATATATATATATATGTATATATATGCGTGTGTGTGTGTGTGCATAAACTAAAATCGACTGAGGCTCGATCGCCCAGGAATGATGATAATGCAGGAAATATATTTATATGTATTTCTATGTCTATCATACCTCATAAACGGATCCAACGGTTGGGATTGGGAAGAACGTTTATGTTTCGCTAACGTTTGCATTTTAAAGATTATCTAAAATAATACTTCACTCTTTTGAAAAAACAGACTTGTACAAAAAAAAAAAAAAAAAAAAAAAAAAAACATAACTTTTAAGCCGAACGAGGCTTGGTTTCTCGGGTACTAGCTTTATAAAATAAAACGAACTTTTGAGGACTGGAATTTCAAGAGTTTCGGTATTCAAATGAATATCTGTAGAAATTTGTACCCAAGTTTATAATTGCGACGAAAACGGATGGCGTTTTCATTGCATTGGAGATCATGTAAAAGAACATTAGGAAGAGGACGTCAGACATGAGGCCTAACTGTACTGAAAGCTTTCCACTGACATGCAAAAAATAGATGTTTTTATAGCAATATGTTTTCCTTTTTCTTTACTTTTTAAAAACTATTGTACCATTTTTTTAGTTACGTAAACGGAATAAAATGTAACAATAAAATAATTTTTTTTCAACAACGACAGTAACAACAAAACTCTTTCATCGTAAGAATAAATATTTTTTATCCTCGCAGATAAAATTATATTGAGATGCACAAAAATATTTTGAATAAAACTACCACGGAGACAATCTCATCCTTTTGTTCATTCAAGCATTTCTTTTGAAGCATTTTTTTTTCATTTTATTATGCATTCGCTGAAAATAAATTCAAATAAATTACAAGTAAAATATAAATTTTGAAAATCTTCTAAATAACGTTTACTTAAAAAAACTTTGCATGCATCGTTTTAAGTAGGATAGGTAGTTTATTACAATTTTCTTAATAAAGAATCGTCTACTTTTTGTGATATGTTTCTCGCTACTTAGATAATTGCTGCGATGTGTAAATTATAGACAGGTCTCTAAAACTAGGAATTTAGGAAGCTATATTTAATTAATTTGATAATATTTGTTGCACTCTACAAGACTACAAGTAAAATTATTATTATGTTGACATTGCCGATGCTGCTGCAATTATTAAGATTAATATTCGTCATTAATAATGTTTTTGTCCATACTTTAGTTACTATTAATTGTCAGGATAAGATTAGCTGAAGAAAAATTAATCTATTCATTAATGATTAATTAGTCAATATTTAAACTATTGAAATCGCTTTATCTGGAGAAAAAAAAGTTAGCGGATTTTTGTACTTATTCAAAGTAATTTTTTAATATAGCTTACCTCAGTCGAGAATGTGAGTAATTTTATTAGTAATGCTGAAAAAAAAAACACGCTAAACTTAAAATAAAAAATACATGTTATTTTTTAATAATAGTACTTTAATTTGATGAAACTTAAGACAATTCAGTTTGATTTTAAACAAATGTTATAAAACTTCTGAAAAACCTCTTTACATGATCCTTGTAAATAAATAGAACATCAATAGATAATCCACTTTATATGTTCATTATTTATATTAATTAAATTTAAATGTTAATTATAATTAAATTTTTTAGGGTATAACCATTTTGACATTTTCTGTTTTCAGTTATTTTTCTTCTATTTTTGAGCATGTTAGTTACCTGAATTTCATACTTAGTGCTATAAAAATTTATTGACTTATTTCTGGATGTATTTAATTTTGCAAGGAAAGAAAAAAAAACAATCGTGTAATTGGATTTTTCTTTTCGCAATCATGCTTTCGAATTCAATAAACTTTTCGTAAAATGAGACATTCCATAAAGTCTTGTTATGTTCACTGATAATGCAAAATTTCGTTTCTTTACATCAAAATAAATTTAATAAATGAAACAGTATTTTCCAGCATTCATTTATACCGTTCACGAAAATTAGGAAGCGATATATTTTTTTAATCTTATTTTTCTCTGTGTGAAAAGCGATGAGGAATTTTCATTGAAAGAGACGTTTTCTTAAAATGTTTGTAATCATTTCCTGGTTTTTAAGAAGTCTGCGGAATGTTTCGTAATATCATTAAGAATAAATTACTTAACTGAGTCATAAATACCAAGAACTGAATTTTAAAAATATTTAAAATGTTTTACTTTGAGAATTTTTTAAAACATTTATCTATTTTTGCATAACTACACGTGTCATAATTTCGCATGAGTAAAAATTTGTACCTAAATTCAGTCGTTGATTGCTATGACTTTCAAGCTTTACCATGAATCTTAATTGAGAACTTTTTGTTTCATGGTACTGGCAAGTAAGAAAAATATTTTGTTGAGAACAAATTAAATTTTCTATGCATTCTAAATTTTGCATATTATGTTCACGAAATGAAATTTTTATCTCCATGACACAGATTATATAAGCAGTTTTTAAAGTGTAAGCTTAATTCATCTTTGTAGTTAGTTCTTAAAATGTTTTCTGATATCATTTTAAAATATCCTGCAGTTACGTCTAAATCCATCGGTATGTATCCTTTTTTTTTTGTAGTTTAAGATTTCAAAGTACTTCTGACAAAAAACATTTTGTTATTACTCGGTCTGATTATTTTATTGTAACGGAAAATCTGAAAAAAAAAATCACTAATAATAATAGCCCCATGTCACGAGGATATTTGTTCTATGAAAAATTGATAATAGTGTTTGAAAAAAAAGACCGTTTACATGTTTTCTTTTTTACCTTTTCATCTGCATGTAAGCATTGGGGTCTATATAACCAGAGGGCCAGAGCTCATACATAGAGATTAAACGAAATTAAGGGGATCCGAGACACATTTCGGAAAGAAAAACTATTAAACAATTTAGAGTTTTGAAATTTCTTGCACTGATTAACCATCTATTTAACAAGCAAATTCATAACATAAATGTTTTTAAAAAACAAAATATTTTAACTTAATTCATTTTTTAAAAACATTGGGTTGCAATAAATTGCTAAAACTAAAATTACTCTTGGACAATTAAAAAAAAATAATTAAAAACAAACATGCATAAATGTATAAGCTTTATTTTTTATTTGGTAATTAAAAAAATATTATTTCAATAAAAAATTGAAAATATTTGAAGAAAAATATCGAAAATTCAAAGATACTTTTTTTCAATCACGTTTTTTTGCTGTAAACGTTATTTTTTATTTTCAAATTTGTGGAATAAAAATTAAAATAAACTGTTTGAAAAAGACATATTCCAAATGTCATTACTTTATCTTTATCATTTCTTGACTTATAAGAATTTGAGTGCAAAAAATCGGGAAAAATTGCATTATGGAGAAAAACGCGTGAAAAGTTTTTTAAGAAAAAAAATAATGTTCATTAAATGCTTGCTACATAAATAAATGTATCGTTTTTTTTTAAAAAATAAAGACGTAATTAAGATTCAGACATCATTTTAAGCAGAGAAAATCAAAAACTTATTTTAAATGATTAAAAAAAAAATCAAAATTTGGCGATTATTGCGTACCAGACCTCCTTAAAAAGAATTCATCAACTTTGGGAAAATTCCCTTTATGAACCAATCTATTCCTCCAAAATCTCTCTCTCTCTCTGTTTTTTTTCCATTTATGTAGGCAATCTAATCTCTAAGATGTTGTTTGCAGGGCATTATATTTTCAGTAATTTAGAAATTATAGTGAATAAAACTGGCATCAGCTGCGTAAGTACTATCGTCTAGACAACATTACGTTTAAATTCAACCTCAGTATTTCAAACTTTAGACGCAATACACGCAATGTCTTACACGATTACTAACTCAACTTTATTCAAATATATGATTGTTGTTTTCCGGTCTAAACATTCCAAAATGCTAAATTCATATTTCGCGTGGTAAAAACTCCAAAATCTTATTTCTAGTTCTCTTATATTGTGCCATTAACCATGAAATTAATGAAATCCAATCATTTCTTAATATTCCAAGTGATAATTTTCACTTAAATATCAAAGCTTTTTACTTCTTTTTACAAAAAAGGAAGTATTGTATTAGCGAAAAAATTTTCATTTAAAATTTTTTCCAATTTCCATTTTTCTCACCCCGAATGAATGTTCAGTTTATTTTTTCGACCCGATCACACGTGAATATATGCCTAGGAACTTACAGACACCCGAAATATCCATTTTGACGACCCCCGAGTTAATTACAACGAATTTTCTCGTGACGTCCGTATATACGTATGTATGTGCGTATGTGTGTATGTATCTCGCATAACTCTAAAACGGTATGTCCTAGAAAGTTAAAATTTGGTACGTAGACTCCTAGTGGGGTCTAGTTGTGCACTTTTTCTTTTGGTTGCATTCGGATATTTCTAAGGGGGCCTTTTTCAATTTTTTGGGGGGAAATCATTGTTAATTTCGATGTAAACTCAAGTGGTGTTATAATTTGTCGGACACTTGGCGATATATCGCCAGTCTTTTGGTCACCAAGTATTGTCGCCTACTTGGCGACAAATTTGGCGATTTGTTTTTCTAATTTGGTTTCAATTTTGCCACTGTTGGTGATATTTAGAGAGTAAACAATTGAATCACATTAAAATTGCCAATAATGGGGAAATGACATTAAATTGGAGTAAAAGGAAGTCATGTGATGCACACATCAGCTCGTTTTTCTCATAAAGCATGGAGAATACATTTCATTTGTGAATTGAATTTTAGGATTCAAAAATATTTGTTGTTCCAATGCTCTTAGGATACACAGGGGAACAAATTAATGTTTTTTCTTTGGTGACCAAAGTTTCAGAACTTATTTTAGATACGTTTGGGGCTCTGAATCGAAATATGAAATTACTTTTTTTTCTCTAGCAGTTCTAATTTTTCAGATAAGTGATGTTGTTTTACTCAAAATGTGTAGTTTTAACTTCATTTTGCGCGCTTCTAAATCAAGTATTAGCTTCTGAAACAAAGAATGCTTCAAGCATATTTGCCCTTTGGTCAGTGTCGCAACATTTCAAGATATCATAAAATACGTTGTGACACAAGGAAAATGTCTCAATGTGATGAACTATTGATGTTCTACCACGGGGTTAAAAGGGAGGTGACGTTCTCCTTAACCCATTGATTTTGAGTAAAGCATGATGCTAAATGTTTTACACTTTTTGAAATTTAAAAATGCTCAGTGTAACTAGTACAGTCGAGTCCCGACTTACGCGAGGGATGCGTTCCAAGACACCTCGCGTAAGTTGGAATTCCGCGTTGTGGAACAAGGTATGTTTAGTAATTTTTTATAAGCATACCTAATTGTTTCAGACGTTTGTAAACACCCCTCATATTGTTTCAAACCATTTATTAACTATATATTGCAGTATATTTTACAAAGAAACGACTTTTTCTGTATTTTAGAAAAAAGCGTTGTTATTTGACATAAAATTCTGTAATTTAGCACAAAATCAATGATTAATGAGGGGGATAAACTTAAAATAAAGCAGTATGGTACTTACAGTATGTACACTACAGCATTATTCTAACACTTAACAGTATAGATATAGCAAATATATTTATAATTTAAAAAATGAAGAAGGTTTATGTTTTGCGATCAGAATGTTTTTTATCAACGTTCATATGTAAAATGAAAAAAAAAAGTTAAGAATCGGAGCGGTTATTTGTATAAACTAAAGCAAAGCGTTATTTAGACTAATACAGTGGATGATCTTCCGCTTTCAGTGATGCTAAAGAGATGAAAGCCCATTCACAAAACCAATATTCAGTGCCAACGAAGCCCATTCTAACTCTCCGCCGCTCTTTTTCGAAAAATTTCATGGTGCAGGCGAGTAATTTGTGTCCGCACTGAAAAATTCATTACCCATGAAAAACTCGCGTTATAGACATTTCGCGTAAGTCGGATCGCGTTGTAGCGGGATTCTACTGTATGTGTCAATATTTTCGATTTTACTGTCATGCACCAGTAAGTGCATTCTTGCCTTGTCTAGTAATATAATCCTAGACGTATTTTTTTTTCGTGTATAGTTTTAATGTTCACGTATATGTGTTTATTTTTTGATGGTGTATTACTGACATTCAAAATGTATTTGACTTGTGGACACTGAAATTTTAATGCTCTCCTTGTTTTCAGATCTTATAATTGTTATGTGTTTAAATATTCGGAAATAATTTTGGCTTCATCTTATTCACCTCCCTTCTTGCATAATGTGCCCAATTGCAATATTAAGTTGGGTTGATTGTGGGATAGTTTTTGCCTTTGGTCACTAGTGACTCTCTTTTTTCACCTTTGGGCCTCGCCTGAGTTCTGTATTCTTTTTTTTTCTCTTTTTTTCTGATGTTGTGGGAGAACGTCTCAACATATTTCAAGATATCATGAAACATGTTGTGACATTCAGTATGCAGTCTAGTTACGTTCGAGAAAATTTATTGCATGGAGTAAATTATGGCAAGTTTATTAACAACGCTTCAACGAATTAAGGTCAATTTATTTGTCGAGCCCGATTAACGTAGAAGGTGACCCTAAACAATCATGTTTTGCTCTGCAGTCAAATATTATAAACAGACTTTAATGATAAACCAGGAGAGATGGTATTAGGGGTATTTAGGTATTGAACCACTGATTCAAAACATTTGTTTGGAGGCAGAGAATGCCACCCTGGTCAAAAAAAAAAAAAAGTAAATACATAACGGAAAGTGCCCGAATTTTAATTCATTTTCTTAAATAATAGACTACTACGATGCTATCAAAAAATCGGGGACCCATGGCCAATAGGGTGGATCGCAAAAAACGAGTTTTTGAATCTTAATTTAGAATATCTGCCAAAAGCTGTGCATGTGTAAGTACAACACACATGTAAAATAATATCCAGTTTGAACAATTCTTTGAGGGTCCTACCAAGGCTTAAATTTCACCAAAAATAGAAAAAAAAGGTCAATTTTCCAAATTTTTTATGAAAATACTAGTGTTTAAAATTTTTGTTATAATACGGTTAAAATGCTTCCTTTGAACACTCTTTTCATGTATCTTCCCAATTATTTAGTCTTTGCACCATTAAGTTCGCACATAAGCCGTTAAGTTTCGCGAAATCAACCAAAAACTGACTTTTTTAAAAGCTTTTTTGAATATAGCAATATTTTTTCTTTTAAAGTTCAGTTTTCTTTTTTACAACGCCTGTACAGAATGCAGTTTTAAACAGAAGTGAAGTTAAAATTTATTACACAAACAGCCCAGAATCCAATAAAAAGAAATGGCTTCAATTTGAGTTCCATTCTACCTTTTCCATCTGCCGAGTCACATATATTAAGTATAAATGTATTATTCATTTTACATTAAAGTAAACTATCAAAATGATTTAGTTGTAGTAACTAAAAAAAATATAGAGAGAAGTGCATTGGTTACAAGGAATGTATATTTACTCACACACAGTCGCTCTGACATATTAACATCAATATTTCACAAAATGAGGGACTTGAAAAGTATCATTAGCCAAAGCCACATAACATAGTCAGTTCGTCACATCCATTCATGAAACCTCTTTGATTTTTTTTTTTTTTTTGACTCAAACGATGACATGATACTTCGAGGTTTGATTTTTGCTCATATGAAGTCATATCTCTTGCCGATTGACCTAATCACAAACAAAGAAGCTTCTGTCACTATATTAGCACAGCGTTCCACCACCTGACCAACCTGAATGCGACAGAAGAACTAAACAAGCGCAAAATTGGCGTTGGTACTTTCAATCTATTGTTAAAGACTTTCATTGGATATGGCTGCTAAAATAGGAGAGGGGTGGCAGTTATTGCACATTCTTGTTGGTTAATAACATCAGAGTAGTCTGATGCATTAAAGTTAATCCTTGAGTTATAGAATTCTCTTCTTTCTTTATGAAAAGAAGCCACTTGTCTGGCCTTCAAAATCTTCGATGTAGTTCTCTGATGTATTTCGTTCATCAGTGATCACTGTTAAGAGAATATTTTCCGGGTGGCAAAAAGAGGCATTTCGTTGAATGACAGGATCAATAATTTTTTCTGATTCTGACTTAAGTAACGAGATGCTGTAATAACACTGATGAGGAACAGCAAAGTTTTATTTCAATTCCAGAAGAAGAAAAAATTGCAACGGCTATACTCCCGCCAACAGAGATATAAACATTTTTTTAGTGTTGATGTCACTTCAAAAGTGGAACGAATGAAGCTTTCTCTGCCAACGCTATCAAGAGTGTGCTACCAGTACGGAATTTCTGACAGATGTGCGATGTGCTGCAGCAATTGCTTCAGAAACATTACAGGATTTTGGTATTGTGTCAAATAATTATCGCTATAAAGTCGTTGATAGGAATAAAATTCGAAGACAGCGACAGAAGTGTCACAGGTGTCACAGACGAAGTAAGTGCTTCTCTTCAAAACCTGCAAACTAGAAGTGAAAGGGTTTGAAAAGTACATTTTTTGATAGCCGAAAAGACAAAACTATGACAAAAAGAAATGGTTGGAGACAGATACCATAGAAGAACTGGAAGCGAGGAATCCATGGTTGAAAAATCCAATTCTCTTTATTAGGGTCATGTGAAGCCAACTTCTGGGACGGGAAAACATGTCGCGACAGCAATGTGATTTTTGAACTGAAAATTTGTTTAAGCCTTAAGGATCTTTTAGCTTTTGGCTGTGATGGCACGGCCACGAATACGAGAAAAAGAACGGTGCAATTGTGGTAATAGAGAATAAAATTGGACATCCTGTCCCATGAGTAATCTGTGAACTGCATGCGAGCAGCCTTTGCGTCACCTGTTCACATTACTTTATGGTGAAACTGCTGGTAAATGTGAATTTTGGCAGGACCAATAGGTAAATTACTAGACAGGTACGACAATTTACCACTGGTCCAGTTTGAAGCAATTACGCTCCTTGCCGCAGGTGCAGAACTGTTAATGTAATGAAGTGCAATTTCATATCCATTTAAAACTGCATTCGGCACAGTCATTGCAAAAAAAATGGACTTTAAAAGAAAAAATATTGCAATGTGCAAAAAAGCTAGAAAAAAATCAGTTTTTGGAAATTTCACGAAATTTCATGAATTTGTTTGCGAATCTAATACTGCAAAGAATGTAAATAATTTTGAAGATACATGAAAAGCGTGTTAAAGGAAATATTTTAATGGTATTAGAACAAATATTTTGAACCTGATTATTTTCATAAATATTTTGGAAAATTGACCTTTTTTCCTATTTTTGGAGAAATTCAAGCCTTGGTAGGACCCTTAAGGAGTTGTTCAAATTTGATAATATTTTACATGTGTATTGTTCTTACACATGCACAGCTTTTGGTAGGTATTCTAAATTAAGATTCGAAATTTCATTTTTTTCGATCCACCCTAATGGCCAATACCCTAATTGGTCTGTTTGGTAAATGAGTTCTCATTATTTGTTAATCCAATACGAATAAAAATTAAATGTGTCGTTTTTATTTGTTCCATGTATGTAACTTAAGCATGTGTCGCGTATATTTCAATTTTAAATCTTTGAAGTAGGAGTTCCTGGGCAAAAACTGATGCCATATTTGAACTCGGAGCACCAAATCCATACGAAATCAGTTCCAAATACTCGGGCAACAAAATGACCCCTTGTGTTATTAAGTGAACGCCATTTTGTTAACAAAGTATTTCTTGGATATTTAAATATTCATATTTTGTTGTGCTTTTAGTACTAGTTTGGTGTAAATCCTGTTGTGGGTTTTCTTTAGTTATAATACCGGGCAAAGGTCCACTATCCAGAGACAAACTTACTAGAAGTAAAGTTTGTGATTACCAATGACATAAAATATTGCTCTTTTAAACTGCGGTGACCATTTCTATACCAATAATATAAAGAAGTAGAGTTTGTTTGTTTGAACGAATTTATTTCAGGAACTACTGGTTCGAATTAAAAAATTCTTTTTGTGTTGAATAGCCCATTGATTGAGGAAGGCTATAGGATATAAAACATCACACTATGACTAATAGGCGTGGATCAACAACAAAAAAATATCATGAAAACGGGAAAATTCATATCATAATATAAAATGCTTCGCACGCCGAATAGACGTATTCACAGTGGCTTAACCTGATAGCGCGAGTTTGAAACCAGGGTGTAAGTTCGAATCAGCCATGACTCAGATCTCGAGTTTCTTAAAATAGAGCTAAATCTTACCCGATTTTTCAGAGAAATCTTAAACGATGCTAAAAATGATGTGTAAAAAAATACGTATGGATGTTTTTATTTTCTTATTCATTAATTAACTATTAATATAAAGCCGAAGAGTTTGTTTGATTATTGTTCGAACGCTCTAACCTCAGTGACTACGGATTCAAATTGAAAAATCCTTTTTGTGTTGAATAGTTTATTTATTGAGGAAGGCGATAGATAATATAACATGACGCTTTAACTAACAGGAGTGGAGCAGCAATAAGAAATGTGATGAAAATAGAAAAAAAAATACATAATTATGTAAAATGCTTGAAACGCCGATAAAACCAATCTTAGGAAAAAAACGTACCATGTTATTACCAGCTCCCCCCCCCCCCCCCCACTTCTCTTACCAAATGTAAGAACATTTCTAAGGGAACAGTACTGTAATGTAAAAAGGTCAAAACTGCAATATGCGCATGTTTGGTTTATTGTTTATAATATTAGGTCTGTGCAAGCTCAGGGATAAGATTATATTTAAAAAATATCTTTGCATGCTTTTGTACTACTTAAATTCAAGAAATGGAAAACTTTCAAAAAATAGAAAGAATAAAATATTTTCAAAATTGGTAAAGATAACATGTATCAACAAATACCTACCATACATACAGTACATTTGCTTTTTTAATTAACTAAAATTTACAAAAAAAGAATCAGCAACATAACCATCAACACATTTTCATAAAATTTTTAATTTATGTCAAGATAATTAATTGCACTTATACACTCTTACCACTAAGTTATGAAATATGTTAAGTGCGCAATCAAATTGATTCGGAAACTGTTATTAATTTACTAACTCCACTTATATCTTCAATAACACAAAACGCAACCGAAAGATCTCATAGCTGATCCAGAGCAAATTAAAATGCTTAATTAGATGAATTCCCAAGGCTGCATTTTTCGAAATGTGAAGCTTAAGAATATAATAAACATTTTAATTAGAAGTACATTTTAATGAAAATTTTAATTTCGATTCACGCGAACGCGGGTTTGTAATTGCGTTCATAATCCTTTCCCAATTAGATATTTAATTATTTGGACATTTTTGATTAACTGAGATTAAATTAAAATTGAAAACGAGATTGTTTGCAAATGCGTAGGAAGCGGTAAGAGTGCTTCATAATTATAAGTTAAAAGTAGTTTTACTCTTTAAAACGATGTAACTGGTTTGCTTTAAATCTTTCCAGAAATATCAGGTGTTTTCATTGCAACTATGTAAAAAAGTGTTAATATGAAACAGTTTCCACCATGAGATAGTTTTGATGCTTGGTCCTTCTGTACTGAATAATGCGGAAATCGCAGTGAATAAACAACATGAAACTATTACAAATTGATAGACTAAAAAATAAATGAAATATAATGCACATCATTTATCCTTTAAGTTACAGCCGTAAAACGAATTTATGTAAATGATCATCTGCCTCTCAGGTATTCTTGAATTATCTCCTCATACAAAAATATAAGAAAGAAAACAAAAATCTCAAATAACACCCGCATATTTTAGATTCCCAAGGAGTTTGTAAAAATAAACTTGTTTTGTACATAACATACTGAAACGATCATTTTCTCAGCTGGGAAAAGTACAGGAGTGGACAAAATTTAAGGGTACATTACAATTTAACGAAATACTGTTTTTTAAAGGCGTAGTTGTTTTCAAGCGTATTAAAGAAAAAACGTAATTGAGAAGAAGTAATTATGATAAAAGTTTCTAGCACAAACGAAAATCATTTTTTTTTCTCTCACTAAAATTTATATAATATTAGATAAACAGAGATGAAAAAAAGCATCCGAATTTTGTATTAAAAGAGCTACACGACATCCTCGAAAAATGATAAAGAAAATTATTGAGCATAATTATATATACACTAGTACACTCCTGTTTGTGAAAATTGCAACACCACGAAGGACTTGCGCGAGTGAGTTGAAAATTGCAGGAAATTTAAAGTAGGGCATGATATGCAAATGAATAGAATTGCAGACCGGTAGGCGCATGCGTATGCTGAGCAGCGCCCTCTGAAGGGCGGATCGAACCGAATAAAAATAGATGGCTGTAGCGAGGCGTGTATGATTATCGGCGATTATATGCTAGAGTAAACGTTAATTGAATAACTGCCTTTTTGACGAAAGAAAGCGAAATTTGAGCAAATTTCGGAGTTTGAACGGGGCAGAATCGTCGGCCTTTGTGAAGTTGGACTGTCTTATCATGCAGTAGTCGCTCGTGTGCAGCGTAACAGCAGCACAATCATGCGTGTTTGGAAGCAGTGGACGGACTAGGGTCGGACAGCTCGGAAATCCGAGAATGGACACCGAAATGTAACGTCAGGTCGCGATGACAGACACCTGGTGCGTATTGCGCTGACGGACCGCACAGCTTCTTCTAGACAATTGGCAGCACAGTGATCAACAGCTATATATGTTTCATTGTGTGCTTCATCAATTCGGAGACGTCTGCTGCAGCGTGAGCTGCGCGCAAGGATTCCTCTCATGCAAAACCATCTCCACCTGTGGCTACAATGAACCAATGCGCATATTAGCTGGCGTGCTGATTGGTAGCAAGACGTCTTTTCTGACGAATCCCGCTTTAATTTGTGGCACCATGATGGTCGAATTCGTATCAGACCTTATGGGGGTGAATGGCATATTCCGGAGTGCATTATCGATCGTCACAGTGGACGAGCACCCGGAGTTATGGTTTGGGTTACCATAGCATACCATGGACGATCACAATTGCTACGAATTGTGGGCAATTTGAACAGAACCGGATCTATAAACGAAGTTTTACAGCTCAAAGCTATGCCTTTCCTGCAAAGATCGCCAGGGGCTGTATTCCAGCAGGATAATGCCCGTCCACATATCGCCAGGACTGTCAAATTCTACCTTGATTCACAGCAGGTTCAGCTTTTTCTTTGGCCTGCATATTCCCCGGATATGTCACCGATTGAACACGTGTGAGATTTCGTTGGGCGGTGTCTCGCTCGTGATCCTCGTCCTGTTGCTTCGACAGACGAATTTTGGTTGCGCATACAAACGATATGGAATACAGATATTCAAACTTTGTTTCACTCCATGCCGAGTCGTGTAGCAGCTCTTATTGCGGCGCATGGTGACCACACAAAATACTCATGTCTACCTCTTTTTATTGTTTGTTAGGTTTAAAATGCAATCATTTATTTGTATCATTACGACTCAACTGTGTATTACGTTTCATTCAACTATGATGCTTCCTTTATAGTGTTGCAATTTTCACAAACAGATGCGTATTATACACTAACATATTGTAATACCATGTTATGGTTTTAAAGGGTCTTATTACTTTTCTTGCGGTGACGAGAATGCAGTATTTTTTAAAATTTAATAAGAGAAATATTTTGGGAAGTTGATATCAAAAATATGATGCAAAACATAATGTAATTTTCCTCCAAATCATAAAAAGTTAATTTTTTGCTCCGCGCATGAAAACCCTCTCCTTAAAACATTTTTTTATACTATTTTTTTTTAAATTGATGCATAAGAATGATGTATATGTCCTAAAATTTATGACCTCCCCCCTAAAAAAACACAAAATTTCAGAGCAATAGAACAATACATTGTTTAAAGATGACGCAAGTAATCAGATTTTTCGTTAGGTAAAAACTCACAAATGTCCCCAAATGTGTATCACCTACTATTTTATTACATATTTCGGAAGTATTTTGGCGAAAAAAAAAGTTTGGTACCAAACTTTTCAGAAATGTAAGGACAATAACATATTTTAATTTTCAATACATCGGAGATTTTGAGAGCCCTTAAACACTGATACATATATCCAAACATCTCATGAAGTTTAGAAATGTTCATTAGGGACAAGCAACGGAAAAAGACCTTTCTCTACATTTATTTTCATTAAGCATAACAGTGCTCTTCCTACCTTAAAAGAAAACCGCCTAAATGATGATTTTTTTTAAATAAAAAGTTACAGCACTGCGACTTAATCATTAAAAACCTAACAAGAAAAAAAACTATTTATCGTAGTTAAAAGCTTTTCTGCTTTTAATCAAGTTTTTAATTAATTTTTATTCTTAATACAAATAGTTTTTAATAAGAATACAAAGTTTTTTACTGTTCTTAATATGTAAAATGTTTAAATAAATGCAAAAAAAAAAAGTAAAATAGAAATAAACTAATGAGTTACCTAAGGGGCAGGTTAAAAAATGACAATTTGAACGAAACACAGTTTTCGACATGTGGACATTTTTTTGCTTTTAATAAGAAATGTCGTTAGAATTATATATGCGTTAATTTTTTGATAGAAATTGAATTGTGCCTAATGGAGTTAAAAAGCTAGAGGTATTTGTTCACGAAAAAGATAATGTTTAACAAATTGTGTGAAATGAAATTTTTCTTAAAAAAAATGAATTTTGACATCTTGAATTCAAATTATGTTGTTTGCAATCACGATTGTGTGTGTGAGTGTGTGTGTATGTAGGCGTGTGTGTTTGTGTGTTAGGGGGTTTGTTTGTGGGAAATATGTGTATGTAAGCATGTATGTTTGTGTGTGTGTGGGTAGTTGTGTGTATGTGTGTTTGTGGGGGCATGTGTATGTTTGAGTAGTTGTGTGTATGTGTTTGTGTGTGTATGTGTAGGTGTCTGTATGTATACGTGTATGTGTTTGTGTGTGCATGTTTGAGTAGTTGTGTGTATGTGTATGTGTGTGTGTATGTGTAGGTGTCTGTATGTATGCGTGTGTGTATGTGTTTGTATGTGTAGGTGTCTGTATGTGTTTGTTTGTGTAGGTGTCTGTATGTATGTGTTTGTGTGTGTGTGTTTGTGTGTGTATGTGTAGGTGTCTGTATGTATACGTGTATGTGTTTGTGTGTGCATGTTTGAGTAGTTGTGTGTATGTGTGTGTGTGCATGTGTAGGTGTCTGTATGTATGCGTGTGTGTATGTGTTTGTATGTGTAGGTGTCTGTATGTGTTCGTTTGTGTAGGTTTCTGTATGTATGTGTTTGTATGTGTAGGTGTATGTGTAAGTGTAGGCAAGTAAGTGACGCAACCTGGAGACGGTTTTCGCTAGAGGAGCAGCATTGTGAGGCGGCCCGAGGCCTTCGAGATAGGAAGGCCATCCAACTAGCAAATGACGTCATCGTTTGTCGATCCACAATGATATTGGGAAGTGAGCACTTCGATTAATACTTTGGTTAAATAAAACTATTTGGTTTATTTATTATTGACTTCTGTTATTTTAGTAGCATTACAAGTTCTACTTTTTCATTTGAAAACATAAAAAAGAACCGATAATCATACATTAAAAAATACACTGAGCTAAATTCATAGTATTTGACATAAAAACATTAATAAGTATTACAAAGTATTCAAATAACTAAACACGATTTTATTTTACAATCATGTTAAAACAAAGTGATAAATAAACACAGTTTTATTTTTCATTGGAAATTGTTTTTTAACTAATCGCATTTTAACTACTCGTATATTGTATTGAAACATTAAGTCTTAAGAAGTATTCAAATAAATAAATGAACTTTCATTTTACAATTACATCAAAACCAAAAATAATATTACTATTGTATTTGAATAAGAATTAAATGAAATTTTAAAAAATAAATAAACATTTTTACTTAAGAAAACGGGAAACATGACTGCAATATGTTTCAATGACATAACATCAAATTAAAGTACATAATACCATATTATTAATGTTAACTTAGCTGAGCAAATTTATGCTTTTCAAAAGACGTGAATGCTTGGGTGCCATCCCCCAAAGTAGGCGGTGCCCTACCCCCTTCAATTATGAAAACTTAAAAAAAAAAAAAAAAAAAAAAAACCCCAAAACATCTCCATCTCCGTTAAAATTTCAAGGGCACAGTTATTTATAACTATAGCCGTTGAAAAGCTATCATTACTATGAGACTATGATTCCGACCCCCCCCCCCCCTTCGGTGGGCACTCTCGAAAAATTACACAGGAATTCAACTTGAAAAACGTTAATTAAAGAATGTATGATACAACATCATGAATACTGTATGTTGTACATCCAAAAAATGTATTCAATATCTAAACAGCCTTTTTTTTTTTTTTTTGGAATTCGGCTACTTTTCCATTTTTAGCTTTTTCTGCTGCTAATGAGTCTTGTGCGTGGGGGGGGGGGCTTTAATAGTTCATCATTTTAGGCTTTTGAAAAATTATTTTAAAAAGCATTAATTGATGACAAAGTAACCTTTTTCAAAAAACTTTTCATAGAATGACCATTTTAGCAACTTTCTTTAATACTTAAAACCTCATATATGTTAAATTTAGATCAACATTTTGCTGAGTATGCTCTTTTAGGAAATCAATGTGACAGTTTTGTGACAGGGGGAAGGGAGGGGATAACAAGAAGTGTGACATCACGCGTTGTTTATAACAATATGCTCATGTTGAACAGCGTTACATGTAACAAGGAGGAGGGGGGGGGGGATTTGTTCAAAAGTTTGCATAATACTTTATAGACAGCCCCTTAATTCAATTTATGTTACAGTTTCAGAGTTCCTGAAAGCTTATTAACAGAAAACCCAAGGAGTTCAAAAAATATGTAGTTCAAGATATTTTGCCCTTTTTAAGCATAAACAAACAAGCACAGAGCATTTGGCAAAAACACGTTGTGTATCCACTGCTCAAAACTAATCTTTCGCAAGCCCAGAAATTATGAATACCGTTAACTTAACCACAATGTGTGCATAAATATCATAAAACTTAAAGACAACAGTGAAAAAAACCGTATATATTTTTTTAATTTACGCACAGAACCAGCTTGTTTGAATAACATTGCAGGGGCGTAGTTGGGGGGAAATGTTTGAGTATCGGACCCACGACCTCCGGCGTTCAAATCTAATCTTCTATCTCAGAACTACGGAAGCCCATCAAGGAATGTTTTTTGATCAAAATAACACATGCTAGCGTATGAAACAATTTAATCGAAACGGAAAATATAAGATTAGTTCAGTTAAAACCCTGTTTCAATAAACTTGCTTACATATTAACTGAATATCAACACCAAGTTACGTTGCTTCTGATAGCAACAAGTATATCTGCAGAAAATTTTGACATATGTATATTGTCAGCTTGGAAAATCCATTTCGAATAAATGCGTGTACAAAGTTGAAAAAATAAAGAAATAAAAAGTTGCAAGTAAACCGTTTCAAATATTAAAGCAGTATACTAAAATTACAAATTACAGACAAAGATATCAGAAAGGAAACTGACAATTGTTCGTGTAATGGAGGAAAACTTAAGTAATCTTAACTGCATAAAATGTAAATTTGTTTATCTGAGAAAAGTACTTACCTCCGAACTTTAAAATTTATTCCATGAGACGCCCAGCTTTTTTCTTCACATGCAGGTTGTTCGGAAGCGGAAATCGCTGACTCAAATTCACTCAGCAGATACTTATATTATATATATATATTTTAATTGCCTCTACATTCCGGTACGTGGAAAGGATGAGATAAATCCAACAGTATTGTATTCAAAAATGTGCAGCCGAAGTTAATATTTCCTATTTCATCTATTTCAACCAGATCAAGAAGCACTATTGTTTAACTGGTAGACTGCACTGCTTTCAAAGTTTCGCGCCAAGTTCAAAGATCGACTACTGGTGGCGTAACGAAGCGGGGGGGAGGGGAGTTGTCTGGCCTGTTATCACGTGGGTCTCGGGCGGCCGGCCAACTCCGGCCAACGGTGGTGTTGCAGAGGGAGGCAGGGGGAAAATAAAATCATAGGACATCAAAACAGTCAAGTAAGAACAATAAGCAATTGTGATTGCTCAAAACAAAACCACTTTTGCAATAATTGTATTTAAGGGACATGATAATTTATCGCCAATGAAAATCGCTAAAAAAAATATCTAAAATCCAAACGTTACCGATCAATTATTACCACACTTTTAAAACTTCATTTTCTTCCGTATCGTTTCTTACAGTTTGGATGGAAAACGTATTTTTTTCTTGTTAGCTCTGGATTTTTAAGTTTCCGTTATTTTTTTTTATATAATTCAGTTTTTTATTAAACATTATGCTTATTCCTCACTTTACTTTCCAGCATTTGTAGAGTTTCAATGTATTTCTAATATAATGAAATATAATTTCAAAATATAAATTTCAATATTTTTGATTGTATAAAAGTTAACTGAGCGTTATTACATGGAATATAGTTAAAATGTATGATAACCTTTAAATATCTTCTGAAACAAGAGTCTTTGTGATTGTTCATCTGTTAGTCAGAGAGAAAGATAATTTTGATTTGTTAAAACTGAAATGAATCGCATTATTTCAGATGCAAAAACATCATTGAAAACGCGCCTCGCGCTCATCAATTCACATATGAAAATTTTCAGATTCGTGTAAAAGCAAGCGTAAAAAAATATTCCCCAACTGAACAAAATTTTCCGCGCTCTTAGCTATCGTTCATCTTTAGAAATGGATTAAATATTTTAATTAGTGGTTTGTTTCGCTGTAAAAATTTAATCAGCTTGCCTCAAATGTGGCTGTTTGTAATCAAATGTTTAATCACCCGAATAAAACGCATAATTATCTCGAAATACTCGAGCAATTACCAGTTAAAAACTCTCGAAAGATATATTTAGATAAGAAGATGTATTTTAATCATGTTTATTAAATAAGTATTTTATTTTCAGATGGTACCACTAATACCAGATTTGTGGATGGAGTTAAGCACATAATTTTGATGGTGAATAATTAAATCACTCTAATTAGATGTGAGCAAATATTTACAGAGGGTAATTTCGAGAATTTTTCTACTTTCGTTTTCTGGTGGTTCTCTTTTAAGGAAAGTCTATTTTTATTACACTTTAGTGCCATTTTGTAGATATTTATGCATTTAATCACAGGAAAATAGTTCCATTGCCTATTTAGGTGACGTAAACTTGATTTAACAATATTGTGCAATGAATGCAACTTTAATGTTTCCTGTATTTTATGTTTGAAAAAAAATAGCATGTGTCGTTAGACTAACGTTTTTCGGATATTTAAAATTATACCAGGACTAAGAATTAAAAACATATCATTCACCGGAAATTTCGCAGAAGATAAAAAATAAAATTATTTATTTCTCTGAATAACAATTGCGTCAAAAAAGAAAAACGATACATTTTTGCTAAAATAGAAATCATATTTTTAATAATAATATTAAAATAATTTTATTTTTTAAACGATGTTAAGAAGGGAAAATTTGCAAATGATTGATACACTTTTAACCATTATTAGCGTCATATAACTTAATGGAAAATACTGTGATTTTTGCCCTATAAAACCTTTTTTTTTTTTTAAATCGTTCTCGTTTTTTACCGCATCTGTTTTTTCTTCCTTATCTACAAATAAAAAGAGGCATCTTGTAATTATAAAACACATTCCATGAATTATTTGGGATTTTTGTACTGTATTAACTGTGTTTTCTCCGTTTCAAGCATCAATATTACTTATAATTATACTTTGTACACCCTCTGCAGAATATTCATCTGCAAAGTGCGTGAAAGATGACTTCCACTAAACACTGAAAATTGCTAAATTTTGGGGTATTTCCTAAAATTTTGATGGATTTAGATAAAGAGGACACGTATGCAAATAATGTATGAGTACAAAAACATGTTTTCTATTCTCGTTGGATTGCTAGCTATTTATGTTATTTTTTTAGTGCACAGCTTAATAGTTTGTTTTGTTTCTTAGTTAGAAACCAAAGTTAAACTTTTGGCGAGATTTCGATTGAGTTATCTAAGTAAAACTGCCTAAGCAAACATTTGTTGAAGAGACAATTGTTCAAAAACACGTTTTTATTCGAGGGAGGGGAGAAATTATAAATGTGTTTTTGCATTTAATGTGATGCACTTTACTCATTTTTTTTTTCATCTTTTAGATGTGGAATTTAAGCATAGTTATGATAATTGTACGTTTCAGTGGCCAATAAAAACTTAGAATAACCTCAAATGCCATGTTTTCTGAACAATGCAACGTAATGTCTGCCTTTTTTTGTAAGTATTTACAATGCGTTCAACAAACAAGTTCAAAAAACAGTTCATATCAGTGAGTAATGAAAGGAACACATATGAGTCATTTTTAAAAAAGTCACACGCATTTTACAGTAAAAACTTTAAGAGACAATTTATGTAACAAAGCTTTTTTAATTTCATAAAACACATCTGTTAAACCTGTCAACATTTTTTCAATAATAACTTTTATTTTAGTATATTTTTGGTCCACAACATCTGAATTTAGAGAAAGATTAATATTAAATTCCTACTAATCATTTAAAAAACTCATTGTTTCAACAATTAACAAAATTACTACTTTGATATTAAATTGGCTTCAGTTTTTAAACATAAAAGTTTTTTTCTTTTTTTTATTAATTTCTGTGAACAAGGCATTTTTATATATTTTGTTATTTTTGACTAAAATAATTGGAACTTAGCTTGGCCATTGTTTGTGGTTACTTCTAGTGGGTAACACTTTCATGTAAGAATGAAAAAAAAAAAGAAAACATAGGGTTCAAAAATGAAAAGTATTTGCGTTCAAAAGTTACATTTTCTGGAGAATGACCCATATGCACATTAAATGCAGACGGCATTTAAAAAGTCAGTGCTTCGATGCAATAATGTAGAAAAAACAGGAGTGAAGGCAAAAAAAAAAAAAAAAAAAAAAAAAAACTAGTGACGTTCTACTTTTACATGCTTGAAAAAATCATAAGTAGGTATCGAATAACTTCAATTAAAATTAATCACCATATTTTGAATAAATAATATTTTAGATTTTACTTAATAGTTTTATTTAAATTTGGCAAGTAAGTTTCCACAATCTATATTTAGCTTTTACTAAGCAAATGTGACATTATTTCCATTCCTTAAAATTCTTTTAAATAAAAACTAGCATTGGCAACATTCTCATGATTTTGAAATGGCAAAATATGAGTTCCTGCGCATTTGAAAAATGCTACAAATGCAAACAAATATCTAAGTGGTATAGTTTGGAAATTTGAAGCTGTAGTCACATTTAAAATTCCGTTCTTTTAGGATAACTTAAAGAAGTAACCGAACTAAAAGTCTTTTATTCAATGATTTGTTAATGAAAAAGCTTTTTCAAGTCATGAATAAGTAATGATTCTTTGACATTACTTATTGTCATCATTGCCGACTCTTTTCTGTAAACAGGATCAGCTCTCTAATGAACACCATTCGACGTACTTCTATTTCAAGAGCAAGTAATTTATTTGTTTCTCTGAGCAAAATACTTAGTGAACTTTAACTGGCATTAATGTAAAAGATGGTTTTCTTTTTAAAGAAAGTGTTTGTTGATTTGGTGATACTAAGGTGGCGTGTTAAATTTTTTAGGTGGCGTGTTCTTACATTTTTTTTGTAGTGTTATTTAAATTAAATAACTTGGCTGAAGCGAAGTTAGGTGCTGCATAACAAACAATAAGCCAAAAATGAAAACGTTTTTTTATTCTTTGTGCTACTATATTCTTTATAAAAAAAGCATACAAAATTGATTTTTGAGACATTTTAAGATACTTCAATTAAAATAGATTTTAATTAAGCGTGGTTGAATTTTCAACATATATTTCGTAAGTATATTTTTCCGATTAAAGACATTTAAAACTGTTCCTTCTAATGTAGTTTAAAACCTATTCCCTGCTAGTGTTGTGTTTTCGCAACATTAATTCAGTATGTTTTTTATTACAAAATTTATCAAACCCGTGAAAACAGATGAATAATGTTATACAAGGTGTTTCTGAACTCTTGGGCAAATCTTTAAGGGGTAATAGTACATATCAGGACAAAAAATATAATAGCAAAAATAAGGGTCCCAAACGTCTTCCGAATGAGATAGACTTCATTAAAGTTTAGGGTTGAAAATTTAAATGATGATAAAAATTAGAATAATTGGTCGATTCGTTTGCGGTTTTTGATAAAATTATTCTTTTTATCAGCAATTTCTTGAAAATAAATTGAAAAGATGTAGTTTCAATAATGCCGATCGAGGGCACTATAGACTTTGGAGCAACGAAAAACTATTTTTACCGCTATTTTTGAATCCCTTTAGATTTTTTCTAATGCTTTTTCTTAAACTTAAATTTTCAGCTCAAAATCAGAATCATTGGGGAAGATGAAGTGTTGTGCAAATTGAACTGTATTCAGAAGTTGAAATACACTCTGTTACAAAAAAAAACATTAATCCAGAAGGAAACGAGCGATCTACTCAAAACTTAAAATAGATGTGGCCTATGACAAGATAAAGAAATGAGTACATGATCGTTTTAATAAGTAGTTATGACGCAACAAAAGTTACAAAACCGTACGTTGTATAGCCTACTCTAGCAGCTATACAAGACAAAACACGGCATGGTTTGGAGTGAAATAGGTTACCTATGACCACTGTTACTAAATCGGGATTCATTGTTGAAGATAACATGACTAATGCCTGTCACAACTCAGCTAATCATGTTCAGCGAAAACCCATCGAAATGGACGCCAATTCAAGATACCAGCGTCATTCAGTCTACTCAAGGTTTTTTTTCTTCATCCCATCAGTTTCTTGTAAGGTGTTAAACGGCATCAAACTAATGTTCGTGACCTTATTGATACGATAGTGTTCGCTTATTAATGACTTTAAATTACGAAAGGCTTTTTCACATTTCAGATAGCAAGCACAGAATATCATTCAATATATTATTGACCGGGTTTATCACACAAATAGATTTTTTTTTCTTTTTGGTTTGTTTCTTTTCATTAGAGTAGGCTAAACAGTACAAAGTAAAAAAAAGAAAAAAGAAAGGAAACACAACGATTATCTTGTGAACTATTAAAATCTTTAAATCTTGAAAAGAAGTTTTTTCCCCAGAATATATTTTTTAAAGTACGTTTCAGCTTCATTGAGTATTCGCAAATATGATCGTTTTATTTCTTATGTTTCATTCCATATGAATGTTTTACTGTATATGAACGTTTTATTTATAGAAAAATAAAGAAAAAAATCAGTTAAAATCCGCCATTTCCTTACTAATACTCCAAAAAATCTCTAAAGACTGAAAATGTTATACTATCAAGCGATTACATTATGAATTTTGTTTTCTAACCGCTTTCTTTATTGCAATTTCTGTAATTAAGCGAAAGAAATAAATATTAGTAAAATTAGTTTTTTCCGTTAAAAATACGTCACTTGATTTGACGACTAGTTTAATTTCTGCTTTGGCGACAAAGCAAAAATGCTTAAAGCGATTCGGGATATCTACAAGTATATGGTTGATATACCATATACCACCTACATGTGGCCAATATCCACCAGTAGCATAATCAACAAGATTATTTACAGCATATAACGCGATGCATTTTTTTTTATTACTTTTAAATGATGGGAATAAGTAATCAGGAGATTTTGTATTTAGATGAAAATTTGCATTTTAAGTTCATCAATATAGATGCTTTTTCCTGACAAAATTCAATTTTACGCAATTTTTAAGTCTTCTTCAGTTAAACCCTTAACGAATATCAATAAAACCAAATTACACATGATTTGTAACAATAATGAAAATTTAGCCCTCTAAATAAATATAAAAATTAATTATCTTAAAAATCGGAGCAACATCAACTTTGATCAAGTGAAAATAATATACAATTCGTAATTACTCAAAAAGAAAGAAAGCCCCTGCCATTCGTTTGAATTTTGACATCTTGAATTCATTCTGGAATGCTTTTTCTACTCTTTAGATTTCTTGTTTCTACGTACGACCAGTATTGCGATTGTAATTGCGAAAAACATTATTTGAATCCACCATGTCAAATATCAAATTAACGATGGGGAATCTGAACGTTCTGTGCTGAATGCTGTATAGTTAAAATCGACTCCCGGGGAACATGTAGTCATCACTCAGGAGGATACGCTTGTGGAGTTCCGAGAACATTTTAATCATTAAAAAAAAGAAAAAAAAAACAAAGCAGCATCTAATACGGTCAAGTGAGTACAATAAGCAATTATGATTGCTCAAGGAAAATAAAATCATCGCAACAGTTACTTGATTCCTCGAAACACATAAATGATTGGTAATTGGCAATTTGCTATGCTAAAGCTGGGTTTTCTTTTTTTTCAAAACCGCATAAAGGAATAAGCATTTTTTTGTTGTTGATGATTTTACTCCATTATACTGTTTCTTACAATAACAGTAATTAAAAAAAACCTCGCATAAACGTATAAACCAAAGTAAAAGTTCAATAATATTTTCCTAACAGCATTTTGCTGCTCTCTTTCAAACGGACATCTCGGTTAAGAAAATAAAACGAGTAGAACTTAAGTTAAAGATGGAACGAACGACCACTTTTCATCAGAATGCGGTCCCTAGAGATCAATTCGCTAAGAAGTACACTTAACTTCTACCCACACAAAGAGAATCAGCGTCGAGTTGAGAAGTTTTATTGCTGTGTGTCGCGGAATGGAGTTTTCAATATTTTATGAAGTCTGTGGAAACAGTCTTCATATAAGTTTTGGAGGTAATAGAAGTTTCAGACAAAAAATATTTTAAATATTTATAGCAAGTTTTGTCAAAAGTTAAGTGTTCAAAATAGTTTTGCGTTCACTTGTACGGTTGTATCACGAGATATGCGCGATGTTCGTTATTTTTAGTTTATTATTTACTGTCTTTTACTTGCACTGAATCTTGTACATCATTTCATTTTATAAATCTGAGTTTTGAAAAATTTACTTTTTATTCTTCCTCAATTGTAAAGATAATATTTTGGTTTGATACATTGATAGGTGCACAAAAAAGGTAAAAACGTTAGCTTGGTTCCCACTTTTTAAACGAACGGAGAATTTGTATTTAGGAATGATCACAATGTCAGTTCTAGAGACAACACACCAACATTTTTAAGTGTATTTTTATATAGCATTGTATTGTTATGTATCTATCTTACACAGTCGGATACATTATAAATATATGTATATGTATTACAAGTGCAATAGCTCTCTTGATCAATTATTATTTCCCATAAAAATATAAATTTCTTTTCATTTTTGCCAGCACAAGTTTTCCTAATTTAAATCAACATTCGCATTAGTAATAGTTATTTTCAATTAATCACAAGTTTGTTTTTACCAAAAGGCGGATCCAGTATGCGGCTATCAGGGTCATGATTCTCATCCCCTATATTGATGATACATAGCCTAAAACTGCATTTTAGGGACTTTTGTTCACCAATTTAAAACCTAAAATAACGTTTATAGGCAATTTCAGTTAAGGACCTCACATCTTAACCTAAGTGCTTGCGAATTCGCTTCAAATACACATTTCGAAAGGATATTTTTTTTTCAGTATTTAAAAACTACGAAAATTAATTATTTATTTCGTGTTCGTGTTAAAATATAATTCGCAACATTGTGTCACATGAAACTCATCTAAATGGGGTCAAGATGGGGAGTTTAGACGAACTCATCTAAACTCCATTCACTTTCGTCATCATATTTCTACTGAAACAATAACTTTAAAAGAAAAAAGATTTTCTTTTTAGTATATTTTAGCGAATGTTACTCTAAAGGAAAACACAAGACTTTTTTTATTAATATTTGCTTAATTCCAACAGAGAGGACTACTTAAAATTGTTAAAAGTTTGAAGAAAGAAATCCCTGTTTATAAATTTTATTTGTCATTGCTAATTTTGAACCCTTATGGAAATATTCTTTTTTGAGCAATCACGATTGCTTATTGCTTTCATTTGACTGTTTTTGACGTGCTATCATTTTTCCCACCGGCGGGGCGCCACCCTCTGCCAGCACCACCCGTCGCGTCGGCCGGCCTCACGATGCTGCTCCTCTAGCGAAAACCGTCTCCAGGTTGCGTCCATATCCTACACACACACACGCATACATACACGCACCAACACACACGCACACACAAACACATACACACACATACACATACACAAACACATACACACACGCATGCATACAGACACCTACACATACACACAAATACACACAACTGCCCACACATTCATGCCTCCACACAGACACAAACACATATGCTTACACACATACACATACCCCGCCCCCACGCACACAAACACTCATACACACAACTACCCACACACTCATGACTGCGTACAGACACAAACACACATGCCTACACACATACACATACCCCCCCCCCCACACATACAAACACACACTCGTGATTGCGAAAAACATAATTTGAATTCAAGATGACAAAATTCAAATTAATTTTTCTTTTTTTTTTCTTGACTTTGTTTACTTTTTTTAACTGATTTTGTATTTTTTTTGGCTGAAGATAAAAACAATCCATATTAATGGTGGTCTAAATATCCTGTCATTACTCGTAAAAGTTTGAAACGAATAAAACGTAGCAGCTATCGATGTTGCAAGATTCCGATAAAAATGACGTTTTGTGAACAGAAATATTTTAATAGTGAAAAAAAAAAAAGTTGAAATATGTTACAATCAAACTGTCATATTGTGGCAATTTTTGACGCAAAAACTGTTTGCCCTTGTTACAAGATATAAGGTCTAAGAGCATGCGGAAAATTTTAGGAAAAGTGAAACATGTAGTCTTGGCAAGAAGTTGAAGGCACTACACTGTTAAAACTGGAGGAGCCAGATAGGTGCGATTTTCCGCCTTAGGGTGCAAAGACGGAGCCATAGAGAGTTGCAGAGGCTAGGAAATATTGTTCCGATATCTTTTAGCACCTCAGTGGATGAAAGAAGGTAATGAAGAGCCATCAGCCCACGCAGTAGCCAATAGCGACTCTTTTCCTCCGCAAAGGTGCCTCGCTGGCACATGCGCTGTGCGGTCCGGCACAAGTTCAATTCAGCTACTTTAACGGCGGATGACGATGCAGCATAGTAGTTGTTGGTATATTAAATTTTCACATTGAATTGACAACTAAACTGCATTAAAATTCAACATTTCTGGGACAAACGTTCAAAACCTTGCGTGAGTACAGTCATTTAATCATGGTATAACATTTAAGGCTTTCCAACAGGCTTTTAGTGTTTTCAGAGTCGAGTTTCAACAAAGTAAACCAAGTACTACTTCTTGTTTATAGTTAATCGTTTTAACATAGTCATGTATGGCTTTTTCTATCATGTGTACTAATATATGCTGTTACTTGCTTGTTGCGTCAGCGGTCTCGCGGATTTTCCCCAAAATGTTTATTGTTAGCAATACGAAATAATAAGTAACCGTTATGAAAATTTAGCGATGTAACTTATCTGCTACAGCAGATACACTAAATGTCTTTATCTTTTCAATAAAATAGTTGCGAAGACGTAGCAAAGGAAAAAAAGAGACGCTTGGAAAAGAAATCTCCCTGTGTGTTTCATGCCATGACTCATTACGTAAAAATATTTCGTTGGTGTTATTTCAAAAAAAAAAAAAAAAAAAAAGAAACGAATGCATCGTCTAGACGCGTTTATTATTTTTTTTCTAATTTCTGTTTCCAATGCTTTTTTATTACGTGGGATGCCAAAAATTTGTTTTGATTTTAATATCAAAAAAGTTCCTATTTAAAAAAGAAAAAAAAGTGCTTTTTTAGATTACTTGTGTTCAAATAGGACATTCAAATGTCGAATTATATATGTATACGTATCAATATGTTACTCTTGATTAAAATATTTTGAACGTTTATGAAACGCCTGTAATTTATGAAACGATTTGATTTTTCCGTGATTGTAATATAACTGAAAAATTTGAATGTGTCTGTAAATTATCCATAGATGCCTACATTCTTAATTTTTGGTATTATGCTGTAGTAAATGTCAATATCCATTTAAAACTACAGAGCAATCCAAGGGTTTTTATGAGAGTTAGAACTCGGATAGAGGAATTGAAGTCATGGACGCTTCTAAATTATGTTGGAAAGTCTGAAATGTGATCAAATGCCTTAAATGACAAATTTTAACCCAAAATCAATTCAATGTGAAAAACGTGCCAAGACTTTGTATATCATAAACACAAACAATAAACACAATAATATTCAAAAATGCACACAATACGGGGGAAGGGGGGGAAGACGATCTACTGTAGAAATCAGTAACGGTGCCATTTATCTCTCTGAAGGTTCCTTCTTTTCACCGCCGCTGTCTGTCTTTTAAAAGGTGCCCGTTTTTCACCCTAATAAGAGGTGCGATTTCGGCTCCGTATTGGGTGCCGCTGGTGAACAAGCGTTTCACCCCTGAAAGGTGCCAAACACAACCTGTAGTTTTAACAGTGTACGTGATCACACCATCTACATGTGGCTGGCCATCCATGCTCAAAACGTGTAAAACGGCGGTTTTTTTTTTTTTTTTTTTTGTCGCTAAGTAATTTGACACCGAAGATACTTAAAGTCTACAGTCTTGCCAGTGATTTCAGAATGAAACGCCTATCACCCATAATTTTGTGACCACGATCATTTCTCACACATGAATTGCATTGCATCGAGAAACATTTATGTCAGTTTTTTTTCCATGTGTGACCCTACTTTTCATGTATGGAAATGTTCCCATCGATGAATGGTTATAACAAAATAATATGTGAGCATTTTCCGCATTCTGTTTCTCACATATGAAAATATTCTCATTTATGAGTGAAATAAAGAGAGGGGGAGAAGTGAGCGAAACCTCCTTGGTACTAAAAAAAATCTGCACTATACTTAATTTAGCACTTTTATTTTCATATTTTAGTTTTAATAATATCCTTTAATTGATAATTTTACTAACTATACCTTTTTAATACTAAACAGCTTTTTTGAGAACATCTATAACACATATTAATCGTGATTTTCTATTTTATTTCTTACTGGCTCTAATGCACTTTCTAATTATCCTGATCCACGAAAATTGCATTTTATTGCTTTAATCAATATGTAATTGATTACAAATACTGATAGTTTTGGAACGGTGTTCTTTAGTTTAATAATCGATTGGGATATTTTCAAATGATTTATGGGTTTTCTTCGAAATAGGAATTGGAAAAGTTGACCTTTTTTCAAAGTTTTAGTTTATTTTATTTACTTGCAAGCCAATTTGTAGATATTTGGAGATTTCCTACATCGTTTCTCTTTAGAGAACTATTTAAAATCTTTACCAGCTGTATACAGGATTTTTTTTATACTTTCAACGAGACATTTTTTTTCTTTTTAAAAATATCTTCGTTTATCATCTTGGTCGCAGATGAGAACGGCCGGATTTTCAGCATGCAGAATCATGTGTGCGTCTAGAAAATTATTATTTTCATTTTACGCAACGGAGCATTAAAAGAAATTCAGGGTGTTTTACTTTTTTATACCATGCAAAATGTTTATTTCTGAAAAAGAATATTTTGTGATTTATTTTATTAATTAATTTTTTATGGAAAAAAATTGTGGATGTTAATGAAAAAAAAAGGTTATGTATCAGCTATATGGAATGCTTGTTTATTTCTAGATGAGATTTCCTGTTTACTCATAAAAGGAACGTTAATCCAACAATATAAACTCACGCAGTGTTACCAACTGATAAAAAATAACAATAACGCTGCAGGTCTCAGCAGTTAGTACATTGTTACAATAATTAACAAGTTTGTGCAACAATGCCATAAATCTCCAATAGAGTGAACAAAACTCTAAATGGTCACTTGAAGCCGATGTGACGCGCAAGTAGCTGAATTCGAGCTTCCTCTCTGCAAAAAATTTTATTTTGCGAAATTGAAAGAAATTTTGTATGAAAAGTAAGTCAAACATGCATATTTTGCTTCATTTTATAACGGAGTTGCTGTATTTAAAAATATAATGTCATAAATTGCGTTTTTTTTTTTAACTAGTAGTTCTTTTAATTGCGACAGTGTTTTACTGTTATAGTAAGTAAGATCTATAAAGATCATAGCTCCTTGGAATAGTTCAAATTATGTGTAAACGAGTAACGAATTTGGTACATCTCTGATTATTCCAAAACAATCTCCCATGTTTAGTAGGAACATAATTTTATTTTGGCCGCTTCTCATAAAAGCAAACATAAAAATATTGTAACGGATTCGGTGCGACTTCCACTTTCTTGAAATGAAGACACAGTTCTGGATAAAAACACAGGAGCTTTATTTACACTATGTACAGGAGAAATCGTTAACAACTGCTAAATTAATCATCAGCAATTAAGAAAATATCACTCAACACCGTAAACTTAACGGTTACACACGTATTTACTTCCAAATACGAAAACAACACAGCGAAATGCCTCGCTATAAACAGAGCAAATACGCTCTCCGTTCGAAATCTCAATCGAAAACTCCCCTCTTGATTCAGCGTAACGGTTTATATACACACCGAAAAGAAATCTCTCAAATATTCCACACGCTTCTGGAAAATAGTAGACCGTTATCAAATTTTATCAATGAACAAAAAAAGAAATAGGGGGTCTTATACTTTAGCCATATGTTAAGGGGGTTGTATATATTTATTACGGGAAACTATTTACAGGTTACGTTACTACAATAATTACTATTTACAGGATTTGTAACAATATTACCATTTTTGCTCGAGTTGATAAATATGGAGAGGTGCGGGAGCATTCGAATGATTGGGAAACTGGCGCGTTCATCGAATTTTTGTCATGAATTATTTTAGGTTGGTAACCTTGTTGCGTCTCGGTAACCAACAATACCGAGCAATTCAATATGCAATATTCTATGCATATTGAATTTGGTTCTTGGTGGCCAAAATTTAACGCCAATGGATTAAGATCGCCAATTTCCCAATTATCAAAATCATCTCTTAATATAATAATACTAAGTGTTAGTAGAGTACAATTTGTTTCTCCATTTAAACGTTAAAAAAGGCGAAGGATCAAAAGGGAAAATCACACATACGTTTACTTTACAATGCAGAAATGTTGGATATTGAACCTTCATTTTCTCGCTCTCTAGAAATATGGACAGTTTGCCTTTTTTTACTGTAATTTTTATATGTTTTAATATACTGGAGAAAAATAAGGACAGGAGAATGCAAATGGTTGTGCATAGCGAATTTCCCGTAACGGTAGTACAGGACACTATCAATAATGTTTAAAATTTACAGTTTGATGAAGTACGCATGTAATTTTTTTTCACCCCCCTCCCAGGTCTTTTTACCCAACTTTATCTTTACAATGTTTTTTTTTTCTTTGCACTATTAGTGA
The DNA here is from genome assembly GCF_026930045.1 of Uloborus diversus. Lineage (NCBI taxonomy): Eukaryota > Metazoa > Arthropoda > Arachnida > Araneae > Uloboridae > Uloborus > Uloborus diversus. The sequence goes on along the minus strand of NC_072735.1, from coordinate 173,441,633 downwards.
TTTGTATTTACATACTGTGTACTTGAAGATACAAAAATGCTACAGACATTCCAGTACACCTTAAGAATCAATTTATCAATTTTTGGTTTAATAAAACCTTTCAAAGTTTAAATTCGAAGTCGATTACTACGTATGTGCGTATCCTTTAAAAAGAAAAGTCAAAGTTGGCCGTAGTGGTGTTTCTTGGCGAAACTAAAAAAACAATAATTTTTTTTTTAAAGTAAAAACCAGATTTTTTTTTACAGTTAAAAACAGAACAAATGTATTTTCTCCCTCCAAAATAAACAGTATCGAATTGAACTGAAAAGCAAAACTATATGAAGATACACTAAAAACAGTACATAAAATTTAGAATTAAAAAAAAAAAAGAGTCTTCACAATAAAGTTATTAATATCAATGTGTAATTGTCTTATTTTAGATTGCTCTCTTGAAGAAAATCAAACAAAAAATCTCCAACAAGAAAAAAGAACATCATGATACTGACGGTGAATCTTCACAAAAAGTAAGTAAAATTCTCTTTCACGGTTTACATTCTAAAAACTTCGTGCCGGAAATATATTTATAAGCTGTATTAGATCACTTTCATTCTTTTATCTTTGAATTCTACATTATACTAATCTCTTGTTAACCACAATGGGTACTGTCACTGGAAGTGACATTAATCCAAGCGGATTACCGTTTCACGCCTTTATATATTTTTACTTCCTTTTACAAAGTAAAGGAAATATTGTATTCACAAAAAAATACCCAAAAAAGGCCTGAATTTCCATTCTACTCGCCCCCCAATGAATGCTGATTTTTTTATTTAACCCGACCACACGGGGATATATGTCTAAGAACGTATAGACACTCGAAATATCCATTTTGGCGATCCCCGAATTAATTACAACGAGTTTTCGTCTATGACGTTTCGTTCGTGACGTCTGTATGTACGTATGTATATACGTATGTATCTCGCATAACTCAAAAACGGTATGTCCTAGAAAGTTTAAATTTGGTACATAGACTTCTACTGGGGTCTAGTTGTGCAGCTCCTCTTTTGGTTGCAGTCAGATGTCCCTAAGGGGATATTTTACACCTTTTTGGGGATATATATATATATATATATATATATATATATATATATATATATATATATATATATATATATATATAATTGTTTTAATTTTGGCCACCATTGGCGATATTTTGAGAGTTAACCATTGAATCACGTTAAAATATCTAATATTGGGAAAATTTACCTGAATAAAACGTTTTATTGTTTCATTTTGCAAGAACTTGGGGCAAAAATATTTAAAGTGGTTTTTTCTTACTCCAAGGCATTTATAACTATTATCATTAAATTTGCGTAAAGGGAAGTCATGTGATGCACACATCAGCTTGTTAGTAGTCCTACTAGGGAATGAACCTACCCCAGTGAATGAACAGTTCACATATTTTAATGGTCTCAAACCGTTTTTAGATGAATTGGTAACAGTAGCTTACTTTTTAATGTGACTTTCGTAGCGTCAGCGTGCGTTTTCTGACTAAGACTTCATGGTTCAAAACATGGATATTCACGTTTTGTTTAGAACTTTTAAAATGTTGATTTTTTTTTCATTTAATGTGCTCTGCTATATTTTATTCTTGCTACTATTATTTATAACACTATCTGCCCAGTACTTATCCCATTATTAAATGTTAGTAGTAGACTTGTAGTAATGGTGCTTATTTAACCCGGGTGTAGTCGCGTCTCTTTATATTACGTTAGTGCCCAAGTTTCGGTCTTTTCCCCACCCTAGCGATCTATGAGACGAAAAAGAATTTTGAATAATTTCTTTTAGGGCTTGCTTCAGCTAATAAACAGATAGCATTTACAATACAGAATTATGGAATGAAGAACAATATTTATAGCGTATGCTGAAGGAAAGTTACGTGAGTAGGTAGTCGCGCTATTGGTCTAAATGACCGACATACATTTCCGAAAGCTATGCAACTTTGAAATACCGAAAGAATTTTTTTTTATTATGTGTGAGCGTACGTGGGTTACTAAAAGTCAGCTACGCAGATGGGACTTATCAATATAAGGGATGATGGGATTGGAGCAAAATAAATAACAACTGGCGGGACTTAAAAGTTAATAAAACGACAACGTTTTCAATCCATATACATACAAGCTGATTTGATTCTCCTGAAAAAAAATCAATCTCGCAAACTGAAAAAATAAATAATTCATTAAATATGTTACGTGTTATAAAGACGACTGCAGTGAGAATATTAAAAGTCATTTGGTCCAGAAACGCGTTTGGGCTAAAACCAGAAAAGAACTATATTTGAGCTAAATAGTTAACAACTGTACTAAGGTTTTATGTTCAACTAATCTAAGTCTTAACTTATAAATACAATATAATTGTAAGAATGTAAGCCCGATCAAGTAGAAATAGAACATAGGTATGGTAGTGAAAATACCTTATTTGCAGATAAACTCTGGTCTGAGTACAATAGAGAAATAAGATAACATTATCAGCAGCATTTCTTTACTTATTCAAGTATTAATCTGGTTTTCTATTTCCTTTTTAGATGAACTGCTGCTTTCCAATGTTTACAAGATTGTTTCAATCAAAACCTAATAAGACAATCCGAAAGTATCGGTCTGAAGTAAACATCCTTGGAATAAAATTCTCCGTTAAGAAGAGAATGTCTAAATCAATGGAACGCCGGCTATTTCCTGACCCATACACATCTGAGTTAAACAACTATGGTAAGAATTTTTAAATTAAGAAATATGCACCGATTAGAGAAATTCCAAATTCATTGCAAAGATAACAAAAAGGCATTTTCTGCTTCATAGCATCATCACTACAGACTAAATGTGGCCTCCTACTACTGCCCCTAAACACACAACACAATTTTTTCGACTTTAAGACCATGAGTTTCATATAATATCAGAGTTTTATGTAGGAGCTGTTTTGTTAGTTATAGATGCAAAATGAGATGCAACCTTAGGTACATCGTAACCCTTGCATGTCATTTAAAATCTGAAAAATGAGTTTTATATAAACAGACAAAAGTCTATACAGCATGATATTTTAAACGAAAGTATTTTGTTTTTCTTCTAGCCCACCACTACCAATCTTTCTTAGTCCTAAAATATAAATTAATTTTAACTGTCGTACTGTCAATTTATCTTTTTGACTTCTTTTTTTTGCTTTTACTGTCGTTAGAGACTGTATCTTGACTTTTTAACACTAAATTTATTTAAGAGTGGGGAAAACTCAAACTTTCATGCGATTTCAAATTGCGTTAACGCCTAAATCATGAAAAAACTTTTATTTTTACCATATTTGCATTCTAAACCTCCTAAATCATTGACGGTGTTATAAAATTTTGATAAAGCTTCTATTTATCTAAAAAGAATATTAGAATTTCTATTGGTGTTATGTCTGTATTTTAGCTGATAAAGAACGTATTATTATCAGAAATGTCAGTATGGCTCTCACACATGGTTTAATCACTTGAAAGTGTTATTTTGCTTCACATATAGCAAAACGAGAACATGGTTTTATCCTTTATTCTTAAATTATAAATTATCCGTTAGCTGTTCCTTGGTGCCGACATTTCAGAATTTTTTTAAACCAGATTAAGTTAAGAACTGCTTAATTCACTTATGTTCAGTAACCATGCTACTAATCGAAATACTTTTAAAGCAACACATTATTTTACTTTTTTTGTGTGAGTTGAGATGAATTTAAGAAAAAGATAACCGTTTTATCTACCAATCAAACAATCTTTAATAGTTAGGAAAATAGTTATATATATATATATATATATATATATATATATATATATATATATATATATATATATATATATATATATATATATATATTACTTCTCTATTTTACCTTTGGATAAATATAAAATTTTATTTTTTATGTCATTTTTTAGATCAACAAGACGAAACAAGTATTGATGATGTTGACTCAGTTTCTGAAAGTCCGATTCAGGATACCCAGTCTCTACTGGATTTTATTAATGAATGCCTTACAATTGCGGAACCTCAACCAAGAATGACAACTGAGGAAACTGCAACTATTAAAGCAGAAACTTTTGATGAAACATTTGATGTGCAGAACAAAGACACACACTTTCCTCACCCCGAAATGGGGCATTATACTGTTGGAGATGGTAAAGAACTTACTCTTGTGAAAACTGATATTGTTGATTTTTGGGACATTGATTCTCCTGAAACTGTTCAAGTTCCGCCTTATGCAAATCGCCGCAAAGTTTTTAAAAGACGAAGGACTCACCATCGTGGTAACCAACTATTGGAAAAACAAAAAAAGATTACTGCAAAAACTACTGCTGTTCCTCAAGATGAAGAAAATGTGAAGACAGCAAATAGCATCATTTTACTACATGATTTTGTGCTAAAACTTGATACATTGTTGGACTATTTAGTGAAGTGTCGTTCAAACGTCTCGCAAACTGTTGCAATTGAAGAACGTGTAAAAGCTATTGATTGTATCGCACGAACAGAACGTTCGAAGAATGAATTTGGTTCTAAGGACATTATTTTTTTGAGACAAAAGCATAAGTATGCTAAACAAAAAACTTTATCAAACTTTGATGATATGATTTGCTGCTCACTATTGGATACAGTAAAAGCAGCTATGAAAATAAACATGTTTCACTGCACCCTCTATTGCCTGCACAATTTAAGCAGAATAATTTAACATACAGTTCCACTGCCACTAAGCCTTTTGGTTCATCAATGCACTTGAGCGCATAATATGAAAAAATTCAATTGTACAGAGAAATAAGAGTTAAAATCATGCAACTTGTACAGCCATAACTAAAGCCTATGAGGTAAAAACAGCTCAAATTGACTCTGTTTGAAACTTATTTTACCTGCAATAACTTTCAGAAAAACTTAAAAAAAGAAAAGCACTATCTTGAACAAATATAAAACTGGTCGAACTGAAATCCTAAGGTGATAAATGTTCTTTCACGTTATTAGTTGACCGCATCACATTATTAGCAGGCATCTTTAACAAGGAAAGAGTATCAGACCTTAAAGTACAGAATCTGAACTTTGCATACACAGAACTCAGCTTACAGAACCAAACTTCTAGTTTCAACAGAAAAAAAACACCTATCTGTCTATATTTAAGATCAAAAGTCTGGATGGGGGACTAGGGCTCCTGGCGATACCCCCTTAACAAAAACGCATTGGAACTCCTACCCCAGAGGTGATGTGGAAACGGAGTTGAAATTTCTGAGACAAATATCTGCATAATTATAATATTGAGTTTCTTATTATGGAACATCTATAAAATCAATGAGCGACGAAATAAATTTTTATGCACTGAAGATGCACTTTTCAAAATTATCAATATGATTGAGAGAAACAAAAAACTGTTCCTTCAGATTTTGTTATTATTAAGGGAAAAAAAATGTAAGTCGGCTGCTTGGAATCAAGTCTAGAAGTTCTGGAACTATTAAATTTCGGACTTTCCATAAAAAGGAAGCAATAAAGGACTTTTTTAGTGATTTGTATTTGATTTTTTCTATCATTTCATGTTTGGAAAAAGGACTGTTGGTTTTGTTGGCTAAAGGACTTTTTTAGTTGTTTGTAACTGATTTTTCTCACTATTTCATGCAGTGTTTGGAATTGTTCGAAAGACCCATGAAAGACAGTGAGATATTTCTGAGAAGATGACTTTTACGCCTAAAAAACGAAAATGCAACCCTTCTCGAGAAGTCGCATCTAAACCGTAACCTCTGTTAAACGCAACACAGCTGAAAATATAAAACAGCACAAGCTGATGTATATATCACATGACTTCTTTTTTACTCCAATTTAATGTCATTTTCCCATTACTGGCAGTTTTAATGTGATTCAATAGTTTACTCAGTTTACTCTCTAAATATCACCACCAGTGGCTAAATTAAAACCAGATTTTAAAAAGAATCGCCAAATTTTTTTAGACTGGCGATTTATTGTCAAATGTTCGTCCGATTATAGCACCACTTGATTTTACATCAAAATTAAAAGTGATTTCCCCCCAAAAAACGGGCAAAAGATCCCTTTAGAAACACCCAAATGCATCCAAAAGGGGAGGTGTACATCTAGATGCCACCAGGAGTCTACGTACCAAATTTCAATATTCTAGCACATTCCGTTCTTTACTTATGCGACATACATACGCACATACATTCATAAGTACATACAGACGTCACGAGAAAACTCGTTGTAATTAACTTGGGAATCGTCAAAATGGTTATTTCGCGTGTCTATACGTTCTTAGGCACTTATCCATGTGTTGTCGAGTCGAAAAAAAAAACTCAATACTCATTCGGGGGTGAGCAAAATGGAAATTAAGGTCGATTTTTTAGTGAAAATTTTTTGTAAACAATACTTCCTGTTTTGCAAAAGGAAGTAAAAAACGTACAGTTTACATTTATCGTATTTCAGTTTACATATTTTCTTAAACACGTGTTCTCACTGTTGCAAATAATTTGCGTATTAATTGATGGTTTAAATGAACCAAAGAAAGGCAACATTTTGGTTAAAAAATTATGTTCGTCAACTATTTTCTATCAATGGGGCAAACCTTATTCTAAAACAATTCGGGGGGCATCGGTGGCTGAGTTGTATTTGCTTAGCAACTGCTCGCAAGCAGAGAGGCTCGGGTTCGATTCCCGCTTTCTGCCCTGGGTCTTCTGATTTCTTTGTATTGTAATAAATCAGAATTTTGCTATATGTCTAATGTGTCTGAAAAAAAGTCGGACTTCCACTTAAATGGGGCTCAGTCGCACGGAAGCCGCCCATATTAGCCTCAAAAACGGATTAACGTCTCCGTTACTCATTACCTTTGGTGTTTTTGTGAATTTTTCTTAATTATAATAATTTAATTTTTAGGAAACTTCAGAACAATTAAGTTGTTTTTTAAAAATATCATTGTTATGATTTAAAAAAGAAGATCATCTTTACAGGAAAAGTTTTGACTTGTAAAGCAAATACAATATCAATAAATATTCCACTTTAAATGACAGTTAAACTTATTAATTAAAACTGAAAACGGTTATTGCAATTATAACTCCTTTAGAACATAACATTTTTCCCATTTTCCTGCTTCACTTTTTTTTTTAAATTCCAGAGCTGTTTAGATGCAATGGTTAATTGCATATTTGGCTAAATGTTATAAAAACTATTAGACTCATTTCTGTACGCACTTCACTTACGTACTTGAATTTTGTTTCCCGTAATCATGTTTTTGAATTTGATAAACTTGGTAACGTAAAAATAATACATTCCATAAAACGTTGCACGGTTTACTGAGCTAACAAAATTTTTTTGCTTTATATTAGAATAAGAAATATTTTTCCTAAATTTGGCATTAATTTCTACCATTTATAAAGTTTTTACCTAGACACGATTTTTTTCTCTTAAAACGATACTTATTCTTTACTGTATAAAAACAAATTTTCAAACTGAATATGCTAGGAATTTTCATTAAAAGAGAGGTACTCCGAAATTATGTGTAATGATTCGCTTACTACTAAGACGTTTGTGTATTTTTTGTAATATTCTAAAGATTAATTTCAAACCACATAAATACCAATGTTTGAAATGTTCAAAATATTTTACTTATAAAAATTCTCAAAACGTTTCATTATTTATTTATTTATTTACTTATGTATTTATTTTTTGCTTAACCCTATTCATGCCTCAAAACATTTTACAAAGAATGCATTGCATTTAATTTCAAACATTAGCAACACTTTGGAAAAACTCTTTATACGCGTGTTTGAGCACTTTTCGCTTATTACATCCTAAACTATCAAAGCTATTTTGTTTAGATTTGTGTCAGATTTAACGTGAATAATAATACACTTTTTCGAGTAAAAAAAAGAAATTAATTTGAATTTTGACCTTTTGAATTCAAGTGTAGAGTAGTGACATTTGGATAATGCATTTATCTAGTTAACATACTTAACAGATTAAATTTTCAAGATCACAGGTTAACTTAAACTCAGGAAAATTCATTTTAACTATGAAATGCTGTTACATTATTAGCCGGTGTAACCTGCGCAATTTTAAATTAAAATCTGCAAGCGTATATGCATTGTGTTATACAAATGCCGACTGTCACATCGTGATATAGAGTTCCATATTTGTCGAACTTTCTATGTCAATACTGGCTGTCGATGATGCTGGTACGTCCAATGATATCCCATGCGTTCTCAACTAAAGCGAGATTTGATGATATCGCAGGCCAAGGTAACATGTCGACACTCTATAGAGCACATTACGTTGCAACAGTGGTGTGAGAGCGAGCGTTATTAGGTTGGAAAACTCCCTCTTGAGTTTGTTTTATGAATGACAAAATTCCAATACTACAGGTTGAAATCAAATTAGGAAGATTGGGCGCAGTCGATTATGCGCCGGGAACGTTAGGCGCCGAGCATTTCGGGCCCAATGTTCCCGGCACTCAATATGCTTGGCGTCCAATGTTCCCAGGGGCCAAAATGCTCGGCGCCCAATGTTCCCCGCGCCTAAATTGCTCGGCGTCCAATTGACGGCGCCCAATTTTCCTAGACCGGATTGAAATACCAGGTAGCTGTCCAGACGCTGTCATAGGGAATTGCTCCTCAGACCATAACTCCAGGTGTAGTAGGTCCAGTGAAACTATGCCACAGACAGTTTGGTTGCAGGCGTACCCTTGGTCTTCTTCTGACCAACATACGGCCATCACTGACACCAAGGCAGAATCTGCTTTCATCAGAAAACACAACAGATATCTACTCCGTCCTTAATGAGCTCTGTCTGGACACCACTCGTGTCGCATAGGGCAATGGTTTGCTGTCAGTGACATAAACGCCGCAGGGCGCCTGGCTCAGAGCTGTTCGTGAAGTAACTGATTTCTGACAGCTCGTAGTGTCACTGTGGTACCAACTGCAGATCGAATTTCTATCGTAAACGCAGTTCGATGCGCCGCAGCCTTGCATCAAATACGGTGGTCATCCCTCTCGGTATTGCCACTTGGCAGGAACCCAAACTTCTTGGGGAAGTATCATCTATCTTTTGACCACTGCTCCCAAAAATCATGCGCAGTGAATATATCCCGGCCAAATCTTCATGCAATATTGCGGAAAGAAAATCCACCGTCTCGTAGCCCTACTTCACAACTTCAATCAAACTAAGTGAGTTGTTGATTACCGCTTGCTCGTCTTTTTAACTACATTCTTGACTAACATTAACTCAATGCCTCGAATTTCACAGAAAAATAACTCTCACGCATTTAAAACAACCCTAGTTGCGAGTTCTGAGTGATGCTACTAGCGTCACACTCATATACAAAGCGCAAAATTTGAATCGATGTCATCATTCAGATGTATAAATACGCCAACAATATTTCGCTTATCAAGCACAACCTTTTCTTGGTCTTGGGAGTTCTTTTCCGCGCATGTTTTTTTTTTTTTTTTTTTTCAATCATGAATTGCGTAAGACCCTACTCGTTCAGACTAAAGGTGATGGTCATGGGAGGATAATAAGGAATTTATGATTTCTCAAAAAACAAATAAATAAATAAATAAATAAAATAGTTTGAATTTTTTAGCTATTTTATTCAAGTTATGTTTTTTTGCATCACGCATTGTACTATGACAATACACGTTAGGTATCGTGTTTCTACAAAAGGTTTTTATCGCAACGATAGTTTGAGTTCAAGACGTCAAAATTCAATTCAGTGCTGTATGGTATATGCTGGCTGTTGAATAATGTGTTCTGGATAATGTTTTCATGTAAAAAAGATTGTGTAAAGTCGAGAAGGTCGATTAGAAATATTTCGATTCCAAGGCACATGAACGCCTGCATTATAAACATAGAAAAGTAAACGCTAAACGACGCGGAAGTCATTCAACGGGCTAGTGAAAACAATGAGCTATTCATGATTGTTCAGTATGTATATATAGATGATGTAAAAGCGTTCTTGTACTTCATTTTAATGAAAGCAAAAAAAATCGTACATCTACATAATACATTTTTTCATGAAATTTTTTCTAGCCTTAGAGATATGTATTTTAAATAGGTTCTTAAAATGTTTCCTGAAAATTCATATAGATTTTCACTATTGATCACTGTTCAATTTATTGCAGTGTGGCTCATTTTTCGTAGTTAAAGATTTCTACATGCTTCTGACAAAATACATTTCATTCATACCTCGAGACGGAGAGAACGAAACGTAGTAAGCAACATGAGCAGCAGTTAGCAATTTTGTGGGTTCATAAAGATATTTTTTTCTTAAAAAACTGAACAAAAATAACTTTTTGAAGTTTAAGATTTTAAAAATTTTCAACACTTTGCCTTCATGAGCATATTTTCTTCAAAACGTATTCTGTTGTTTTCTTTATCACAAAATATATTAGTGAATTTTCGATTATCCATGGTACAAGCGAATAACCTTATTTTGGGCATGATCTGTTAAATAGGATGGAAAACCGTACTAGTGTACTTAAAAAAAGTCATCACTTAAAAAAATCAATAACCCGCCCTTACATTTAAGCTATAGATGAAAACGATAACATTGTGTGAAAAAATAAAATAAAACTACGCAAAGGAACGCTTATCACTGCAAACGGATCCCATACAGTTTTGCCAACAGATTAACTGAAACAGAGCAAGCTAGGTTGCACACAAAATGTGTAAAGTGTGTTGAAAAATGTGTAAAAATGTGTGTGTTTTCGACCGAAACTGGTCTGAGTCATCGTTTACACGTATTAGTAGTGTAGATCTAAAAATTAAACAGAATTGCAGATTGCGTGCAGTAAGTAGTGTAGAGCTAAAACCCTGGTTTCAATTAGTAGTGTTAACCTAAAAATCAGTAATAATTCAAACCTGAAGCAGCAACAATAGTAGATATAAAAAACAGACTTCAACTAGTAATGTTTCGGTGACCTGGAAAATTTGGTGACATTGACAAGAAGAGGAAGAAAGAAACAAGAATGAAAACAAATACATTAAAAGTGGTTAAATAGAGTCAAAATGTGTACATTTATCTACATTAATTTTATCTTGACTTTTTTATTTATTTTCAATAAAAGTGTGAAAGACCGTGAATTAGACAAATTATTTGTATGTAAACATACAGTCGTAGATGCATCAAAATTAGCCAAATTTTGTCAAGAAATAATGAACCACATTAGAATTTACTATACAAAACAATCTATTCCACGTAAAAACATTCAAAATCTCTCTCTGTTTTTTTTTTTATTCATGTAAATATAATTCGCTCTTCTTATATAAGATATTTTTCTTAAATTTACACAAAAAATTAAAGGTGTCACGAAAAAAGGCATTATATTCCTATTAATTCGGTAACTACAGTGAATAAAATTGGCAGTGTCTGCGTAAGTACTTCCGTCTAGACGTCATTACCTTCAATACTATCTAAGTATTTCAAACTTTAGACGAAATCATTGTAATGTCCTGCTAGAACACAAACTCAATTTTATTCAAATTTACGATTGTTGTTTTCTAGTAGGAAAATATTTAAATATTAAATTCATATTTCGTATATTATAATCCATAATGTCATTTTCTTTAATTTTATGCATTTATGTTATGCTATTAAACCAGAAACATTCTTACATTTTTTTGTCGTTCGAGTTATAGTTTTGAATCCATATTTTTTTAAAATCATAAAACATTGAGTGTACATTTTATTTGATTATTAAATTTGAAGTAAATAGACCTTTATACGTAGAATTATAAATAATCTTCGTACAACGGTTATTAAGATATATTACTTATTTAAAAAACGTAATTCATATAATGTTATATTAACATGCATTTATATTTTCTTAGGGATTGTGAGTTAGAGTGGGCCGAAATAAGTCAGAATTTTTTTTCTTCGAAATCCAATTTTGGATAACGCGCAAAAGTTGCGTAGCGAGCTAGTAGTGAGCTAGTTAGCACTCTTTTTTTTTATATTAAAAAAATATGTAGCCAGCCTTATTTTATATTGAAAAAACCGAAAGAAAAGAGAAACATGAATTTTGCTCTTTTTTTTTTTAAATAAATACAAAAAATTTTGCTGGAACGCAACGAAAATGTTATATAATGAGCCAGTTCAAGTTCATAAAATGTTTTTTTTATTTTAATGAATATTTAAGCGCACCTTTCTGACATTAAAAATTGAAGAAAAATGAAAAAATATGGGATTTCTTCAAAAATCAATATGAAAATTATTTTTCAAAATTTATTCATAGACTGATTATTTAAATAGCACTACTAAGTATATAGTAATTATTATCACGCAATAGTATCATACATTTTCTAGAACTACATACAGAAAAAATAAAATTTTGAAGAAAAAAAAATCTACAAATTTGATTTATAACACCTCACGCAAAATGAATATTATCTTTTCGAATAATATTCATTTCCCATCCATCCAATATTCATTTCCATCCCTTGCTATCAAATGATGAAAGTTCTTTCCTAGCTTGAAGTTTGGAATGTATCCATCTCGTGTAGTTTCGCCTCAAACTCTAATTGCAGCTTCGGTTATTAGTTTCACACAACGTTCCACAGCCTGCGTGTGAAAGGGAAATTTCTCGAAAGTTAACTCTGTTGGCTATTCTTTGCACATTTGTTTCAAGTCTTTTAGATGCATTGTAAGAGGCGTCTTTCTTACAATACAGTTTGCCCAATCAACTAAATCAACGGCTTCAAAATTGAGCATAGGAAGCTTAAAAAATCGTACACCATCCTAGTTCTTCGTCTTCTTATTTCTAGAGTTGAGAACGCACTTAACTGCTGATTCCCGAATGTATTTTCTAGAGTCAAACAACATTTTCAGTAAATTACCGCCCTATAGCCAGGGCTAAGGCTGGAATACATGAAATACACCGCCAGCTCAATCAATTCCAGCCGAGGACTGCAGTTTCGTGCTTATTAGCACTCATCAGCCCGACATAGGAGTGACTGAGCTAGAGGTGGAAAACCTCTTAAGGAAGCCTAGATTGCCAAACAAACAGGTAGCTAATATAGAATTAGCACAGACCAGACGAGTGACCGAAACAATGGTTCGGTTCGGTGGCCTTGCCTTCAAAATTCGAGTTGAACCGAACCATTGTTTCGGTCACTCGTCTGGTCAGTGCTAATTCTATATTAGTTACCAGTTTGCTTGGCACTCTAGGCTTCCTTAAGAGGTTTTCCACCTCTAGCTCAGTCACTCCTTTGCCGGGCTGATAAGTGCTAATAAGCACGAAACTGCAGTCCTCGGCTGGAATTGATTGAGCTGGCGGTGTATTTCAAACAACATTGTCAACGGTAGCTGTTTGGGATGAGCGAAATACGCATTATTTGAGAAAACTTTGAAAATTATCTGCTTAACTTTGTCTGGAAACTGCCTTGCAAGAAAAATCATTTCCCAAAAATGTTGGACACCATACTGGCGGATGGATTTCATTTTTTTTTCCAAACCACATTGGAACATAAACTAGAATTGCATACTTTGCAAGCAGTGTAAGATTTTCTGGTGGACTTGGAGTGCCTATATACAAGCGCAACAAACGGTTTGCAGTTGTCAGCCATCGTGCATGACTGAGCTTGCCTGGGCTTCTGTCAGCCACGCTAGAAGGGCAACTACCATCTTTTTCGGCAAGACAGATTCGATACAAATACTGTTGTTCGGTACTTAAATTTTGTATATCTTCCATATCCAAAGCCAGAAGATTGCAGTCAATTTTATTACATTTGACCACTGGATTTTTTTCACAATCCCTGAGGAGCTGCCCGATAGCTCCTCAATATGAATGTGGTCCTTTGTGCAACCGTCCATTTCCAGAATAAGATGCCTCAGTGGCAATTCATAACTATGCAGCAGACATATGTTCCACTGTAAAAAGTCTTTTGACATATGTCTCAAGTAAACGAATTACTTCACCTTTCCATCCGTATTTACAGTTGTTCCGGCGCATCCAATAACCGAAAAGTTGAGCAAGCTCATATTACATTTCCTCGCGAAACCTATATTACCTTGCAAAATTTCTTTTGCACTTTCACCAGCTGTTAACGAAAAATATCTAAAATAGTAGTAAAATAATCTCAGGAATAATAAAAGCAGTTAGGAGCCATTTATTAATCAGAAGAAACAATTGGAACCGCAGATTAGAAAATTATATCCTGTATTTATTTGAGTGTGTGCATTTTTTAAAATTAGCGAACAAATGTCGCATAAAATTGATTGAATTTTAAATGTATATTCTAAGTTACACAACATTTATGTAATATTTCAGTATAAGTACTTCTTTCGAAACTACTTTTTTAACTATTGCTGTCAATTTTTTTATATTTTTTAATTTTCTCCTTGTTTCAGTCTTAAATGGGTGCAGCTAAGCAGTCTACGAAACATATAAACATCTTTGAGTGTTACACCTGATTCACTGACTGATACTTCTACTGTTTGCTGGAATTAAATTCAAATTAATTTATTTTTTAAAACCCGCACTTTTTTTTTTTTTTTTTGAAAAAAATTACATTTTCGCGCTATTTTTTTTTTCAATTTTTAAGGCCAAATAGGGACGGCTAAATTTTTATCAAATTTAACGAAATTTTTTGAGGGAGATAACAGGCCCATATAGCAACTTTTCCACACTATCGAAAAACAGATTTCCAAAATAGTATTTTTCGGCCCGCCCTAATGTGGGGTAAAGTGAAATGGTGAAATATTAAATCTGTTTTTATCGCCACCTATTTGGTAGTATTTTGATCCTGTAGTTCCTTATGCACTCTATACTAGTCAGGAAAAATGTATCATTGGAGATCAAAGCATATGATAATGCAAGCAATTTTTAAAAATTGTTTCTCATTTTGCAATATTTCTCAGAAGTCAAAAACTGTTCTTGACGCTATACAATAATAAAGTTCTTTTTTGCACTATGTATTTTTTTTTTTAATATAAAGCTTATTTTTATTTTAAGCGTTGTACAATTAGTCAATTGCATGCGGGATTTTTCGAGCGGGGTAAAGTGATACAGTTCAATTATTTTACTTATTTAATATTTTTAAAAATCACTTTTGCATTATTTTTGCACACATTATTTATTTTTTAATTCATTGTCATATCTTCCTTGAATATTTCAGACATTTTCTTACACATTCATCATTTAATTAATTTTTTTCGAATATAATAGTTTATTATTATTTCACTCGTTTCCTTATCTATTCATTTCTTCAATTATTTTATTTACTCATCCACTTGGAAGAAAATATTTTCAACTATTAAATATAAAATATTTTATTTTAAAGAGTATTTCATTTTCTTTTTATCTCATTAAAAAAGAGTGAAATATTTCCTTTTTTTTTTTTGAAGATACAAGTTTAGTGCAAAAAATAATGTTTCAATGCAAGTTTAATACATTGTTTTTTACAGTGTTTTTTCTTTTTTTACTGTAATTTTTTAAACAAATTTCAAATTTAATCATCTTTAAAAGAAAATAAGTTGTCTTAACTATTTAACTTTGCCTCACATTTCTCTACAAGTTATGTATTTAACCCTAATGTGGGTTTACTTTAACACAAATGATTTGACAGCTGTATCTTGTACACCGTAGAAGTAACAATGCTTGCAGCTTCTGAAAATTTCTGTGGAGATAATATTACACCTTTTTTGCGGGGGGGGGGGGGGTAGCTGGTAGTTACAAATAGTAAGTTTTCGTCCGAGCAGGAGGTTAAGTAACAACTGTCCTTACGTGCATAAATAGCAAGACTAGGATTTGCATCTATAAGAAAGCGTATGCTTCAATGTCTTGAAATTTTAGTCGCATTTTCTCTGTAAACTTCCTGCAACGCTTTTAATTATTCTTCTTTATACATAGGTCAGTCAGAAAGTTAGTTGCACTTCCTTGTAAATCTGTTCCGTCTAAGACAATTATGTGGCAATACTGAAAAAATGTACGTTTGTCGAGTAGTGCAGCGGTTTCCCCAAGACACGTTTAGTTTTTCTGATTATCAGTCGCAAACATGTCTCGACAGTTGCAAGTCGCGTCAAATTGGAAATGCGTGCAATGATTCAATTTTGTGGGCAAAAAGGTGCAACTGCACTGAAGTTTACGGGCAATAGCATGAAATTCATGGTGAAAATGCAATGTCACGTTAAGCTATAATGAAACGGTGCAACATGTTTGAGAATGGACGCGCAAATATTGACGACGCTCAGCGTGAGGGAAGACCAAGTTTAGGTTTGAAGTGTAGAATCACCTTCCCAAGCCACCCTAGCCTTTCACTTCCTAACTTCGATGCTTTTGGTCCCATAACACAAGAACTCTCAAAGCGATGATACCATTTGGATGACGAAGAGAAAGCTGCAACCCAACAATGGTTATCGGACATTGGACGGGATTTCTTTGCAGAAGGCATCGAAAAACGTGTACCACGCCTCGACAAATGCTTAAATAATGGAGGTGGTTACGTTAAACAGTAGATTTTGAATGGAACTTTAAAATTACATTAAAGTTATTGTAAAATTTCAATCTTTTTTTTTTTTTTGTTTTCTTGAGCAATGCAACTAACTTTCTGACTGACCCTCTTGTTTTCTTGCTACGTTATTTCTAGAAACTTTGTTTACATTATGCAAAGCTTAAACTTTTTATACAGCATTAATTTATGTTTTTTGTGCAGTTAATAAATGCTGTTTTGTAGCGTCAAGTCCATCATCAAGTACATAACTATACATAAGACTACTTAAGGAAGAATAATTGTGATGGACACATCCGTGCGTTTGAATGGCTCTCTGGTTCGAACTAATCATTTACCTATAAAACAACAATGTAAATCAGTCACATAACATGGGAATCACGAGTAAAGTCATCATTTTTTTTAGCCTATTTTCCCTGAAAAGTCAGAAAAAGAAGAAACAAGCATCAAAGAAGGCTTACTGCATCTTAAAAATATGACGAAAAACCAAAATAAGTGAAAAATAAGAACAATAATTAAATAAATAAAATAAATATCGAAAAATTAAAATTTGGAAAGAATATTGAGATGGGGAAAAAATGTCTGTCTGTCGGGTTGCCCCCCCCCCCCCCCCAAATAACTTTTGAACGAATGGTCCGATTCGAACTATTTTTTTTTTGCTCGAAATATCTCGGCGAGGTCACCTCATTCCCATTCTTGACTTTTAAAGTTGAACAATTTCTCGTTAAATTTTTAACATTTCAGAAAAACTTAACATTAGCACCTACGGGGAAATTAAAGGCAAATATAAATCCCGCATTAGAAGAAAATTTACTTCAAACAAAAGCTTTTGTTGTAGAACCATATATAGAAAATATCTTTTTGATTTACACAACTTTTCGTTCCATTTTGAACAGTTTAAATCTTTAACATTAGCGCCTACGGAGAAACTAAAAGTCAATATAGATCCCGAACTTAAAGGTGGGTGTCCTTCAAAAAAAAAAAAAAAATTGTTGGAAATAGCTCTTGATGACCAACACATGACTCCGACTCCTAGCATGAAGTTCAGCTGGGAAAAATTAAACTCTTGAAAGTTTAAAGTGTTTTGACTCCGACTCCCTTTTTTCGAAATAAGCCCAAATCCGCAAACATTGGCAGAGTAACGGACTTTAAAGGAAAATGACCGATTCCGACTATTTGAATTAAAATTCATCGACTCCTGACTCTGGCTTCTTAACCCAAGAATGAGACTGACTCTGACTCCGATTGCGCAGTTGCAGCAGGTATGTACTGTGAAATAAATATTGTTGATACAATTTGTTTTTATTATAACTCCAAAGTTTTAATTTATGTATTCAGTTTTTGGCGGAGAAATTCAGTTCTTTTTGTTTTAACATAAAGATAAGAGCAGACGATTTTTTTTTTTTTGTGATAATGAAAATTATTTTTTTAAGTTGGCATTCTATTGTTTTTAATTTAGTTTTTAAAATACATTTTTATTTTTTAAAATTAATTGATGGCAACAGGGAAAGCAAACATTTTTAAAAAATATAAACACACTTTTATTTTTTTAATGACTCCATTATTTTTAATCATTTTTGAAAGCTATTAAAAAATTTTTAATGGAAAATAATATATTAGCCCTTTTTTTCAAAGGTGCTACTACTTTATTTGCTCGTTCATTTATTTTTTACGCATCTCTTTCTTCAGTTAAGCGAGGTATATTTTATTTCTTAAGATAAGCTGAAAATGTTAAAAAAAGTTAATTTTGAAATAATTTGCGATTTTAGCTCATTTTGGAAATATTGATCAATACTCGCCGGAACACCAGAAAGCCGATTATGGTGTACGGGAAAGTAGGCTCGTGTAGTTCCAGGTGGAACTACTTGTTATGTATAAAAGTTTTTGCAAGGTGCGCAGCTGACCCACGTTCAAACCTAAATTAATAAATATAAAATGTAATGTAAAAAGAATTGCTGCAAATGACATAGAAAGAAAATAAAAAATATTTAAAAAAGTAACTGGAAGTTTACAGATAAAAACTACAAAAAAATTGAAGCATGCGCTTCGTAATGTGTGAAAATACTAGTCTGTTGTCATTAATGCATGCTACGGTAACCATTAATGCATGATTTAACTTCCGCTTAGTACAAAAACTTATCTTGTTATCCCCCCCCACACATAGAACATTTCCAAATTAACAAATCTGTGAAGTAAAAAGTTCAACTATTGCGCACGTCGGCCCAAACATTCATAATAATAATATATTTGTACAAGCTCAAGGCTCAAATTTTTTCTTTATAATTAGATTTTTCCCTTTTTGTGTTACTTGAGGTCGAAAATTTCAAATATTTATCTATTTTTAATAAATGTTTGCATTTTTAATTAAAATGGGTAAAGATGATATCCCCTAACCAATAACCACCATACGCGCGCGTAAAAAATATTACTTTACAAATTAAGTAAAATTAAAAGAAGAACTCATTAGCATAACTAACAGAAGAAGTGAAACACATTTTTCATGTGTGTCAAACTTATTAGAAGCACTTATGCACACACTCTTACCAGTAAGTTATGAAACATGTTATACATAAAAACAAATAATTTGGAAGCTTATTAATTTACTAATTCCATTTAATTCTTCAATAACACAAAACGTAACGGAAAGAGCTTATAGCTGATCCAGAGAAATTAAAATGCATAATTAGATGAATTCTCAAAGCTGCATTTTTTGAAATAAGCAGTTAAAGAACATAATAAACATTTTAATTGGATGTATATGTTAATGAAAATTTTAATTTCAATTCACGCAAACGTGGGTTTGTAATTGCGTTCATAATCCTTTCCCAATGAGATATTTAATTATTTGGACATTTTTGATTTGCTGAGATTAAATAAGGATTGAAAACGACATTGTTCGCAAAATGCGCATGAAGTATTAATAGTGCTTCATAATAATGGCGTAAAAGTGGTTTTTACATTTTAAAAAGACGTAATTGGGGGGGGGGGGGGGTTAAAAGCGTTTTGTTGAAAAAAATTGTTTTTTCTCAGACTTTCAAAGCTATTTCCAAACTAATTCATTCCTTTTTTAATTTCTGCTTCATCTAATATATAGAAAAAGGTATTGGTTTCGTGCAAATTTTCGAATTTCGTATTTTGACGGATTCGAACGTTTTGAAGTGTGCCGAGTCCATTTGAACCATTTTTATAAAATGTCTGTTTGTCTGTGTGTATCCGCATGTGTGTGACCGTTTTTTTGTGGTCGTTCTACAGAAAAAACTACCGAATGAAATCAAACGAAATGTTGTACACTTATTTGCCCTAATGTGAACTTGTGTATATTGGTATTTGATGCGAATTCCTCCAAGGAGGATGGAGCAGTGGAACTTTTTTTGTGTTATGCGTACCTATTATTTCCCAAGAAGTAACTGGCAGAATCAAAGAAAATTTGGTCCATATGTTGCCCTTAACGTGTACAAGTGCTGATTCAGTTTGGTGTCAATAGCTCAAACAGAGGCTGAGCCATAGAACGTTTTTTGTCGTCACTTGTGTCTGCTATACCTCAAGAAATAATGAACGGGATCAAACAAAAATTTATCGACAAGTAGCCCTTAGAAGGTGCAAGAGTCGATTTATTTTGGCGTCGACAGCTGAAAAAGGGGTGGTGCAATTAAACGTTCTTTCTTTTTCATTGCGAGTATTACATTTCAAAAAGTAATGCTACGTTCTGGATGAAACATAGAATAAATGTGCACAAGCGTTGGTTCAATTTTGGAGATCAATTTTTGGATCTCGGCGTTTTATGAGTCGAGTTACATAAAGAAGAGGATTATCACAAGAAACTATAACATATTTTCATGTCAATAAACGACGAAGTCTGGACAAAATGTTATAACAGACATTTGTTATTGCTCATTATAAAGACTTTTTACAGCGTGTTTCTAGCAGAAACGAAAATGCAAGGAAGTGTTTTTTCCCTTTCTTCCTCCACTAAAAAATCTATAATACTAATTAAACAAAAATGAAAAGTGTGCGAATTTTTTTTTAATAAAAACTAACTACATGAATGGCTTGAAGAATCCTAGTGAAAATCATTACCATTCACTAACATTCTGTAATAATGTTTAATTGTTTTAAATACCAAGACTAGTATATAAACACCTTGTAAAATTTAGAAAAGATTATATGATACGGGAAACAGTACATACTTTTTTTCTAATTTTTTTAATAAAAAATATGACCAAGTCTGAATAATGCTTTTTTCCTTCATAAAAATATTCAGCAGCACTAAAAACATATTAAAAAAAATATCATTGACAGTTTTTCTGCTTTTATTCCAGCTCTTGAATTAATTAACTCTCTTGATAAGAATTGTTTTTAAAAAAGAATATATAGTTTCATTATATTTTTTATAAAAATGTAAATGAGTAAACTACTAAAAATTGTCATAAGAGAGGAATTAACTAATGAGTTACTTGAGAGGTTGAAAAAAGACAATTTGAAAGGAGCACAGAACCCAACGCTTATATTCTTTTTTTTTTGCTGTTAACTAAAAATGTTATTAGAATAAAATGCGTCAAATTCTCGAGAGCCGTTAATTATGGATATGTTTAATTTAGAAAAAAACATGAGGTAGTTTCCTATGAGAGAAATAAACTATTATCAAAGAGACTTAAATGAACTATTTGAAAAAAAAATCATTCAACTGTTTCAATAAGTTTATTTAAGAGACATATTCAATAATAACTTATTGTTTGATTTAAAAAAAAAATCAAATTCAAATTTTACCACACTTGCAAAAAGTACATCATGTATTTTTAATTTTATAATCAGTCAAACATTTTTTTTAACTTAATTATCGTTTCCTAAATAATGGAAGGAAAACTTCTCGATATCTAGTTTTAATTTTTGAATTACTATTAGTTCTTGCTTTCCTACGGATTTTCTTTTTTTTTCTTTTGAAATTTAGTTTTCAATTAAATTTTATGCTGATTCCTCATTTAACTTTATCATATTTATCAATTAAAATGTTTAATTACTCATAAAATTTAGTATTTATTCATAGTATTCATAAATTCATTTCATAGTATTTAAATTTCAATTCAGGATTTTTACATGTTCTTAATTGATTTCTTTATTGCGCTGTTCACCAATCAGTACATCACCAATCAGTACTTTCTAGTGTTTTCTAATCATGTTAGGAACGCAATATATCTTACGTTCCAAAATTCCCTAATTTTTGCTTTTGAAAAAAATATTAATTGTTTATCCGAAAAACCAACAATATTCAATTCAAATTTCAATAATCAGTTTTAAATGAAAGTTATCTGTTTCGTATTGCTTAAAACATAACTTAATTTGATGAAAAATTTGGAGAAAAATATTTGACAAAAATAAACCTTTGCAGTAGTACTACAGGTGTACTGTGACAAATGTGTATAAAATGTATGATGTAATTCATACATCTGATAGAAAAAAACATAATTTCAATTAGATAAAACCAAAATGAAATTACCTATTGCTGATACAAAGACATCCTTCAAATCGTGATTCGGACTAATCAATTCACAGATGAAAACTTTAAAATTCGCGTACCAGCTTTTGAAAAAGATATTCGCTAATTAGACAAAATTTCCACGCATTTAACTGTCATGGATTCTCTTAAAATGTATTAAATACTTTAATTAGTGGTTTGGTTCGCTGTAAAAAACTTAATACTCTTTTAGAAAATGTGTCTGTTTGCAATGATTCTAAAAAATGCATTAAGTATCTCAAAATATTCGAGTAATTTCCAGTTAAAAAATCGTAAAAAACTATATTTAGGTTGAAATAATTTTTTTTATTCTGTTTGTTAAATACGAGTTTTAATTTGCAAATGGTTTCACTGATACCCCATTTATAGTTAATGTTGAAACTCATTTTGAAGATGAATAATCAAATCCTTCTAACTAGAAGTGTAAAAATGTTTTCTGAAAATTGTAACTTAATGTCTTTTTTTTTTTTTTTTGAATGTGCAATTCGTTCAACAAATAAGTACTTTAAAAAAAACGGCAAAGCATACAAACAGATACAAATTTAACAATAACTACATTTTAAAAAAATCAGCGCTTCAATGTACTGATTTTTTTAAAAATAAGAAGTACTATTTTTATTTCTTCCCATCTGAAAATCCAGAAATCAAATCTCTTCTCAATGAAAATGATGAAAATAATTTGTATCATTGTATTTCGTCAGAAAAGTAAGAAAACATGTATAATAGGCAAAAAGTTAAGACACGTACTATTAATCGTTTAACAGGATTTTTAAAAAATATTTCCACAAAGTACTATTAAATATTCAAACATGAATAAGTTCTAAAAAGCCAAAAATTCTTAAAATCTAGTTGTCGGCAAACACAAAATGTCGTAAAAAAACGTAGATGAGTTTCTTAGTTTCTAATGTAATATTTTTCTACATTATCTTTTGACGCATTATAGTCAGAAGCATATATCGAACTTTCAAAAGCATTTTTTTTTATAGATAACAATGTTCTTTATTCTTTTTTATTTACATTTGGCAGGTAAGTGTTTACGCTATTTTAAGTTTTTACTTGGCAAATTTCACTTTATTTCCAATATTTTCGAGCAAATCTTATTTCAATAAAAACAAGCAATGACAGCTTTCTTAAAAGTCTGAAATAGAAAAATATGATTGCACGTAGTTTTTTAAAAACGATGCAAAAGCGTCCAAAACACTAAGTGCTACACTTAGAAAATTTTCAGCAGTAGTCACATTTAAAATTCCATTACTTTAAAAGAAATTAAGAGAAATTAACTAAAGTCCTATTCTCAATGATTTGGTAATGAAAAAGCTTTTCCAAGATATGAATAAATAATGATTCCTTTAAAAAGCTGTTAACAGTATCAGCACTTTATTGAAAACATTTTGACACACTTTGTTTTTAAGAGGAAATAATATAGTTGTTTCTCAGAGCAAAAGAATTAGTAAACTTTAACTGCCATTAATGCAAAAGAGACTTTTTTTTGAAAGAAAATGTTTGTTTCTGATACTTAGTTTGCGTGTTAACTCAGTTAAAAAAAATCTTCTAAAAGTTTTTTCTGTGGAAATAGTTACTTTAAATGATTAACAATTCGCGACTTTAAAAGTATAGTTCACTGAAAACAAAGAAGTTGATTTTTCTCGTGCTTGGTGTTATATTCTTTAGAAAAATATTGTTCCAAATTCACTTTTTAACCTTTTAAAAAGACTTCAATTAAAAAAGATTTTAAATTAAGTGTTGTTTTTTTCTTTTTTTAAACACTTTTTTTTCCGATCAACGAGATTTAAAAACGTTCCAGGGTATTCAGTTTAAATTAAATATTTTTCAAAAGTTGTCAAAATTTATTTACAGTTAAAAACACAAACCACCTGTTACGGGATTCTAATGTATTAAGTAAATTCAAAACGTTAATAACTCTTTTAAATTGCGATTTTTTGGGGGGGAAAATCAGATGAAAAATATTTTTTAATATTTTAACCAACAAATTCTCAAATAAATCATAATTTGGGGTTTTTTCTCTTTCATTAGAGTTGAGTTACATTTCAAATTTAGAAATAGATTCACAAAAAATATTTTGAAAATAATGAAAATTCTATTTCTTTATATAGATATTAAAGAACATAACATTTAAAAAATCCACCACGGCCTTACAATTACAGAGGTAGGCCAAATTAAAACCTCTATCAAACCTTTCTATTTTTCATTGTTCTTACATTGTTTTATTATTTCAAAAAATTTTTGAAGTATATTTAAAGTTTAAATTCTATTCAATCAACACTTTACTTTTTTCAATAATTTTACATGTGACAGACGTCAGTGTCGGATTCCGTCAGAATTACAAGCGTCTTCCTGTGAGTGTGATTGAGAAGACCATCAAAGCAAGGCACCATACTACGAGATTGCAACAAGTATCCATGTCATGCTTTGAAAGCACGCCACGCCGCATCCAAGCCGTGATAGCAGCAACTCATATTTCGAATAGACTTTAAAATATGTTAACATATTAAAAGTTTGTAAACAACGATGAAAAAACGAGCTGATGTGTGCATCACATGACTTCATTTTACACCAATTTAATATTATTTCTTCATTATTAGCAATTTTAATGTGATTCAATAGTTAACTCTCTAAATATCACCAACAGTGGCCAAATTAAAACTATATTTAAAAAAAAACGCAAAATTTTGTGACAAAACTTGGCGACCAAAACACTTGAGATATATCGCCAAGTGTCCGCCAAACTATAACACCACTTGAGTTTGTATCAAAATTAACAATGATTTTACCCCAAAAAGGTGAAACAGACCCTTTTAGAAACACTCGAATGCAACCAAAAGGGGAGGTGTGCAACTAGACCCCACTGATAGTCTAAGTACCACATTTCAACTTTCTGGGCCATACCGTTCTTGAGTTATGCGACATACATACGCACACACACATACGCGCATACGTAGATACAGACGCTACGAGAAAACTCGTTGTAATCTACTCGGGAATCATCAAAATGGATATTTCGGGCGTCTACACGTTCTTCGGTATATATGCACGTTTGGTCGGATTGAAAAAACGCAACATTCATTCGGGTGTGAGCAAAATGGAAATTAAAGTCGATTTTTGAGTGAATTTTTTTTTTTTTTTTGCGAATACAATTCTTTATATATATATATATATATATATATATATATATATATATATATATAAAAGGAATTAACAATAAAAATTCAGAAAAGTTTGTTTGAATATAATAATTTCGCCATCCTCTGTCCCTAAAACCTTCAAGATTATGAAAACATAGTTTTATGACATCACAGGGTGACAAGAAATAACTTGGAGACACATGCTACATTGTAAGCTTAATGCTAATGAAATTATTATGACTAAACTTCAAAATTAAAATGAATACGTTATTTTGTCTAATATATTTTCAAATTGCCAAACTTTAGCCTTAATTCAGAGCTTTAAACGTGTCACAAAATTTTCATCTATAGGTCGCAATTCATCTACGGATATTTTGTCCTATGCCTTAATTAAGGATTTATTTACGGATGCAAAACTTGAATGAGGTTTAGCCCACACCCGTGTCTCCATGATGGACCAAACAGAATAATCCATTGTGTTCTGGAAAATGTGTCTTGCACTATTCTTGCGCACCTTTAGCTCTGTGTGCAGGTGCTGAATCCTGTTGGAAGGACCATAATTTGTTTCAAAAGAACTTATGCTACCAATGTAAGACAACATCTTCCAAAATGAGTTTGCGATATGCTTGATTAATCTTTATATTTTGATCAACAAAATATTTATATTGAAAAATAATTCTAACTCTAAAAGTTTGAAATTAATGTCACCAATAATCACTGAGATATGAAACGCAGCGTTATACCATTTTTCACTCGCCGCACAGTGTGGCATAGTGGGCAAAAATCCTCCGAACTCGCGGGTTTTAAGCTAGGATCTTCTATTATGGCTCAAAATGCGGCAAAATTCTTCGACTATTTCGTAGTGGTGCTACAATTTTGAATTTCTGACCCCCCTAAGCCCCGCAGAGCTCAGAATGGACCCAAGTCGTGATTTTGAAAACTAAAAAGTATGACCATATTTTTTCCCTGATATGTGGCTCAATGCTTAGTATAAATCGAGGAATCGGATGATAAAACACAACTTTTGATCGCTGCCGGGTGTTTAGAAATGCTTTTTTCCACCGTATATGTCATTAAAAACATTATTTTTCAGGTTTTTCCTTTGAAAAAATGGGTTTTAACGGTCTTCACACATCACCCGCGCAAGAACAAATATATATTTTAATTCCAATCTACAAGTTTTCAATCATTTTCCAAAGTTCAAAAAGCAAAAACCTCCCTAAAACACCGAAAAATTGCCCAAAGTCCGAATTTCAGCTCGAGATCCTACCATTGTCCACGGGAATGCACCTGTGCAATAGCGGCAAACTGCTTATTTTATATGTATACATTTATATGTATACATTTTGAGAATAAATCATCTGCGTTCGAATGAAGACTTTACATTTAAAATTTCTGAATGCTTTTAATGTTTTTAAGAAAATTTAATATATTAAAGTAACAGTTGAGCAAATGTGTAGACGCAAAATTAGTATGTTTGTCTGTTTCCTCAGAATAATCGTAATATTTGAATTGTAACGGCATGTTCACTCTTTTACATAAGTATAGAAAATAGTAAACTTTGTCCTCTGTTACATAAATAAGTATTTAAACAAATAATGTAAAATAGATTTTTTTAAAATTAGTTTTTGCGTGTAAGACCAACAAAACAACATAAATTTTAATATAAAGTCAATTAAAATTTATAATAAAGTTAAAATAACATCTCTTTACTGTTTTTCATACAGAAAGTGAAAGTTAATGGACATATATTTGAAAATATTTGTTTTTTAAATTAAATAGAGTGAAGTAAAATCATATAATTTCATTAATCCTTTCATCCCTACCTTAAATTTAGCTGTATTATAACCTATAAATGATGTTGTTAGGAACAAATCTGGGCTAAAAGGGTTCATCTGAGCATTAATTGTTTAGTTTAAAACACATTAACATTTTAACATGTGTTTTGACATTTTAAGTTAGAATTCCAACAAAAACACTTACGTAAAAGAGTGAACATGCCGTTACAATTCAAATATTACAATTATTCCGAGGAAACAGACAAACATACTAATTTTGCGTCTACACATTTGCTCAACTGTTACTTTAATATATTAAATTTTCTTAAAAACATTAAAAGCATTCAGAAATTTTAAATGTAAAGTCTTCATTCGAACGCAGATGATTTATTCTCAAAATGTATACATATAAATGTATACATATAAAATAAGCTGTTTGCCGCTATTGCACAGGTGCATTCCCGTGGACAATGGTAGGATCTCGAGCTGAAATTCGGACTTTGGGCAATTTTTCGGTGTTTTAGGGAGGTTTTTTGCTTTTTGAACTTTGGAAAATGATTGAAAACTTGTAGATTGGAATTAAAATATATATTTGTTCTTGCGCGGGTGATGTGTGAAGACCGTTAAAACCCATTTTTTCAAAGGAAAAACCTGAAAAATAATGTTTTTAATGACATATACGGTGGAAAAAAGCATTTCTAAACACCCGGCAGCGATCAAAAGTTGTGTTTTATCATCCGATTCCTCGATTTATACTAAGCATTGAGCCACATATCAGGGAAAAAATATGGTCATACTTTTTAGTTTTCAAAATCACGACTTGGGTCCATTCTGAGCTCTGCGGGGCTTAGGGGGGTCAGAATTTCAAAATTGTAGCACCACTACGAAATAGTCGAAGAATTTTGCCGCATTTTGAGCCATAATAGAAGATCCTAGTTCAAAACCCGCGAGTTCGGTGGATTTTTGCCCACTATACCACACTGTGCGCCGTCAATAACACCTTTTGGGGAAAATATAGCGGTTAACAAGTGTTTAAAATAATGTGTGCATAGGGTGTCGTTTTTTAATTTTTTCGAGGTTTTATAGTGCGTTTTTTGCGAATCACGGCATAACATTTGCATTTATTTTTGAATAGCAATGAAAAATATAAATGCCTTGTGTATTTTTTTTTTTTTTTTTTTTTTTTTTTTCACTTTCACAAACTGTCATTCTTCTGAAAGGGCGATAAGTTTCAATCTCATCTTCTATATGGTCTCTTAAAACTTTGAACTGGAATAACTCCTTGAGTTTTGGTCGCACAAATGTCAAGAGTTTTTCGTATCAGTAATAGTTTTCAATGCAGATAATTTTTCTAAACATAAGTTAGGGGATCTAGGGCCCGTATAAAAAATTAAATTTCATTATTTATGATTCATTTTTATTTTTGCTTCAAATTTCGAATATCTTAACACTGCAGCTGATTATGAACATTTTTGCAAATGGAAGTATGCATCTAGGACTAACGATTGCGAAAAAAAGAGGTCTTGCAGGTTAAAACGGAACACCTTGTATATTATCCACCATTTGTTTCATCACAGTCTTCTTTTATTAAAACCACATGCAAATTAAATTGCATGCACCAAGATACTTCGCGATCTAGAATAAATATATTTCCAATACGTAAAAAAACATCTTAATGTTGATTTTTTTCGTTTTAGCGTAAGAAAATTCCTGGTATTTATCGAACAAAACTACGCTTGAACAAAACGACAAAGTTTAACATAAACAAGAAGTTCTGTCTAGAACTAGACGAGCCTACCTTTCCAGTATACCCTACTATTTTCTAGTACCTGATCAATATTCTCAAAAATAGCTAAAATCGCAAATGTTTTCAAAAATATTTTTAAAATACTTTAAGCTGATTTCTAGGAATAAAATATTCCTCACTCATCCAAAAAAAAAAAAAAAACACGAAGGAATAAAATAGCAGCAACTTTTAAGCAAAGCAGCTAATGCACTTTTTTCTATTAAACATTTTTTAACAGCTTTCAAAACGAAAGAACAATAATTAAAATTAATAAGCTCCATTAAAATAAATACATCATACCAAAAAAATCGTTTCTTTTTTTAATTTCATTATCAAAAAAAAAAAAAAAATCGTCTGCGCATATCTTTATGTAGAAACATAGATGACTTCGAGTTTGTTCGCCGAAAACTGAATACCTAAATTAAAGCTTTAGCGTAAAAATAAAAACAAGTCAGATCAACAATAATTATTTCACTGTCAAAACCATAGCTGCGGAGTCGGAGTCAATCTCATTTTGGGGTAAAGGAGTCGGAGTCGAATGTCTAAGAATCGGAGTCAGTCATTTGTCCTACGTGTATAAATTTTTGCCTAAGCTACGAAGTCAGAGTCGGGGAGTCGGAGTCCTATTAATTGTCGGACACAGGAGTCGGAGTCAAGTGCCCTTAAATTCTCGGAGTCGATGTGTGAAGTTTGACGTCAAGAGCTAGTTCCAACAAAATTTGTTTGAAGTAAATCCGCCTTCAAGTACGGAATCTACATTGACTTTCACTTTCCCCGTAGGCGCTAATGTTAAGGGATTTGAACTGTTCAAAATTGAACGGAAAATTTTTCAAATCAAAAAGATATTTTATATACAAGTTTTTCATCAAAAGGTTTTTCCTACAAAGTTTGTTTGAAGCAAATTCGCCTCACAGTTCGGAATTGCCTTGAATTTCCCCGTAGACGCTAATGTTAAGTTTTTTTGAACTGTTCAAAATTGATCAAAAAATAGTTGAAATCAAAAAGTGAAATATGGGAGTGAGGTGTCCTTCCTCGCCGAGATCTTTCGAGCAAAAAAAGTTTTTTCGAATCGGACTATTCATTCAAAAGTTATTAGGGGGGGAGCAGACAGACCGACAGACATTTTTCCCCATCTCAATACCCTACTTTCCAATTTTTAATTTTTCAATATTTATTTAATTACTTTATTTATTTTTGACTTTTTTTTTTTTGTTTTTTGCGATATTTTAAAGATGCATTAAGCCTTCTTTCATGCTTTTTTCTTCTTTTTCTGACTTTTACTGGGAAAGTAGGCTAAAAAGAGTATGTTGTGACCATCATGAAGCTCTCCTTTTTAAACTAAACGTCTCGCTATTTTATTGACGCAATGTAATGTAAAAATTGAAAATGTTTATCCATACAATACTCTCTTATAGATTACGGGGGAAAAATACGAAACCTAACAGTTGCATTTTTTTCTTAGGAAAGCTTAAAAATTTAATTGTGTTTTACATCTGCCTTGAATGTACCAATTGCCTTTCATTCGAAGCAGTATGCAAACAGTATTATAACTTATTTTAAACTGCAATGTTCTCTCCGCGAGTTATCTCCCCCACCCCCATTTTTATTACAATTATTTTCAATGACCTCCAAGAAAAATTATTATTTTCTGATTTCGATTTTCTACAATCCTGCTGTTAAATTTTAAACCAAGCATTATCCCCTCTTTGTTTACGTAGGCGACTATAGGTGATTTACAGAATTCTTTCGCGATCATCAATAAATTAAAGTAACTCGATATCCGGTTACTTGTTGAGAGCTTCAGCTTATTTAAGCTCATAAATCACCACAGAAGCCCGCCAGCTTAATTGCAAACGATTCTCAATTGCTTTACCTCGAAGTGAAAAATCACGTCATTAAATTCCATGAAACAAAATGACGCGAAACGTTTTATTTTCCTGACAGAAATTTTTAGAGAAGAATTAGTTTTGAGGAGCAATTGAATGGATGAATTAATACTACGAGCGAGTAACTAACGAACAAGAAAAATTAACTCAACTTGAATCTTTTTTTTTTCTTACATAAGAGTTGTAAACTGAAATAAAGGAATTCAGATGTAATTATTTAAATAAAAATTATTATATAAAATTTTATGCAAACGAAAGACGTTTATAATTTTTTTATTATCAGTTCGTGGCCAAAAAAAAAAAAAAAAGGAAAATGAAAATGTAATATTTTTTTCTCAAAACAACGAATAGTAGTTACAACCGGGTTGAAATAAGAAATCAAGTATTTTAAAATAAGAAATGGTAAGCTTTTTTTTTTTTTTTTTTTGAGTAGTCACGATTGCTTATTGTTCTCACTTGACGTCCTTGGCTTTGTGGTTCCTTTTTCAGCCTGAACCAGGGACATCTGCAGCACCACCGCCCGCCGGCCTCTGCAGGCGCGTCGCAATCCACTTTTCCTGCTTGGAGGCGTCCATGTCCTGTACACACACATGCTCACACACATACACACTCCCATATACACACACGCCTACGTGCATACACACAGGTCTACACACACACACAAACCTACACATCCATGCCCGCGCTACTACTCACGCACGCACACACACACACACACACACACACAATTATACACACGTAACTGCTTAGGAGGAGGGGCAAGCTTGGGGAGACAGGAGGCGTTTCTAGAAATAATAACTCCAATGAGTAAGGTCCTGCTGTAACTCGTGATTGCAAATTACATAATTTGAATTCAAAATGTCAGAATTCAAATTAATTTTTTTTTTTGACCCAAAAACACATTGTTGTTACAGTAAGTAAATGCCTTATTAAAATAATACTATATGAAAGTAACCGCTTATATGAAGGTAACCGCACCTTACCTGACTCAAAAAGCTTCAAGCAAACCGGAGGCAAAACATCATGGGAAGTCAGTACCCTAAATACTTTCAAAAAGTCGATTTTACGATTTTTATATATTTTGAAAATCCTTTTCAATACCTTTTTATTGATACAAACTTTTTGATCGTGCTCTTATTAGAAGTAAGTTAAAATATGCTTTAAAAATTCAAACCTATTTCGATGAGGTATGATTTTCCCCTTTAAATTGCAATATCTCGAAATGTTATTTTTAAAACTAAATATTCCTTTTTCTCAGAAACTAAATTGTGTTAGGTTTTGAAATATTTACCACCTATTCCATACATCTAATTGCATATACTGAAGTAAAATTTATCTCATATTCGAAAGTAATAATAATCGTTTTATAGAGTTGATTACGTGTAGCAAAATGATATTTTTTGAAAAAAATACAGTGATTTACACATTAGAATTTAAAAAAAAAGAAAAGAAAAACTAAGCTTTCTTTCTGTAAAAGTTTACTTCAATATAGAGAAAAGAGTTTACTTAAGGTACAGAAAAAATTTCATAATTGTATCTTTAATAGATTTTCAGAAAAAGGTCATGAACCTGTGCCAATTTACATTCACGGTATAGGGGGTACTGACTCCTTAAGGAAACGGGAGCATCTTTATGAGTTTTTTTGCTTTACACAACAAACCCAAATCTAGAGCAAAATTACAGCAGTATTTTGATTTTGTAGGTCGTCTGTATGGTATTTGCTTGTAATTATGATTTATCTCTGATTATTAGGCCCTGACTTATAGCGACATACCTCAATTTCTATTTTCACTTTTTTCTTCTTTTTATTTTTTTCTTGAATATATTTTAGATGCCGGTGCAAATATAAAATTTTGTAATTAAGGTTTTTGTCATCAGCTTGTTTGTCGCTACGCCAGGTTGACAAGTCCAAAGTAAAACAGAAAAGCTTCTACTGGTGGTTGTTAGTAGCAAAAAAAGGTAAATGGTATTTTAATGTCGTCACGCCAAATAAAAAGCTAGCATCACATTAAGTACTAAAAAAATAACATGACGTACTACAGATTATTTAGCGTGTGGAAAATAAAGACTCAGAAATAAACTGAAGTTGTTGAGAACAGACAATTGCTGTAAACACAATCATAAAATTATATTTTTGGTTTAAAAAATAATAAAAAGTTCCTGAAAAGATACGGGTTTATGTTGATCGGTTAAAAATAATGAAAACAAGTGTTGTTTTTACTCATAAACTTCGCAGATAGATTTTAAAATGCATTTTGTATGCAAAACGATTTGCTCTTTTGAATATTCAACTACTCACACTTAAAAAAAAATATTTCAACTTTAAACATTTTAGAAAGCCTCGCTAAACGCGCATTCTAACTCGGAAAACAAATACATAAAATGTTGTTTATATCAAGCAACAACTAAAGAAAAAGCTAATTGGTTTTTATATTTTCTTTTTTTTCTTATTCAAAGGTAAAAAAAAATAATAATTTGCTCACAAACATTGCTGTGTTCTTTCCTCTCTTTTGATTTAAGATAGCT
This sequence comes from Uloborus diversus, assembly GCF_026930045.1. Classification (NCBI taxonomy): domain Eukaryota; kingdom Metazoa; phylum Arthropoda; class Arachnida; order Araneae; family Uloboridae; genus Uloborus; species Uloborus diversus. The sequence continues at coordinate 173,408,533 of NC_072735.1, read as the reverse complement.
AAGAAAAAAGACCCATAGAAAAAAAATGAAAACAAAATACTCAAAAACAGTAATTTTGTAAGCATGAAATGATACCACTTCGTAATTCATTGATCGTCTCTTCTCCCATTCTCGAACTGCGCCAAAAATAAATTAATGCTTAGGAAAAAAAAGACAAAACGAATTAGATAATATTTTTCGATCGTCATTTTTTGTTTTGAGAAAATTCTTTCCATAAGACCCAGTCTGAAAAAAAATGCATTAATTCGTGATAGAAACGAATCTATAAATCTTTTTTGAAACTTTCCTTTTTTTGACTTCATTTTTTTAATTGCAAATATTTTGTTAAAATATACAATTAGCGACGTTTCTAGTCGTTTTTAAAGAATCTTGGCGTTCGAAAAAAAGGTTTACGCAAGTGAGAAAAAGTAGTTATTTTTAACAATAGACAAGACAGAAGAAATTTATTCCATAAGGTGTTGGATTTATGCTATAAAAAGCAGTCGCAAGATAATTAAGTGTCAGCTATCTAAAAAAGGGGGGTTGATACTATAATTCAATAATTTTGAAATTGACTTACTAAAGCAATGTTTCGTAATTCTGTTATTCATTTAGTGTAAATTTGATATATACTTACCAATTTAGTTGTAAGTACAAATAAACATCCAACTTTGGGAAACGGTGCCATTTTCGTCTTTTCTACCACTCTTACAGCAAGTAGCTGTCATATGTTTTTGTTAATGAAAGGATTCCTTGTTAGCCGTGAAAAACCTGTTTGAAATTTTATTTTTGTTCCTCTGTTTATTATATTAATGTTTTTTTATTCATTATTGCTTTAGAAAGAAAAACAAATGTTCTTTACTGAAATTTCACATACAATGGTGTGCTTATGGTTTCCATAAGAATGACCTCATACGCATATACAATGTGTGATTTAAAATTAGTAAATAAAAAGCCAATTAAGTATTATAGTAACTTGATCTCATCTTGCACAAAGTTGACCGACGTTGTCCAGTAAGGTTAACATAATGCAAAAAAATAAATAAATAAAAAAATAAAAATAAAATAAAATAAATAGTAAAAATTTAAAAAACCATATGTAATGTTTTTACGAAAAAAATATTTTAGATGCAAGGGATTAAAAACCCTAATAAGATAAACATTTTGACATACGAATTAAATAAACTAGGCACAGAAACATGAAGTTAAATATCAGAAATATTTTAGACATGAAATAATTTCAACTTTCAATACTTTCTGCATTTTTTAAAAACCATTAAAAAAATTAAATTCTTGCATAAGCTTGCACAAAGTTAACCTAATTTGTATAAATAAACATAATTCAAAAATTACTTTTTTTGCAAGTTTTTTAAAACCATGTTAATAAAAAACATGAAGAACTATATTTTAGAAACAAGGGATGAAAAAATACAAAAGAAAAGAAACATTTTGACACGTGAGTTCAATAAAATAGGCTGAGAAAGATGAATATAAATGTCAGAAATATTTCAGGAAGAAATATTTTAATTAATTATTAAAGTAACTCAATCTCATCTCTCAAAAAAGTTAACATAATTTGCACAATAGGCTAAATATAATTCTAAAAATAACTGTTTCTGCATTTTTTAACCATAAAAAAAAAACAAAAAACAAAAAAAAAAACCAGAAGAAGAAATATGAAAAAATATACATATTTTAGAAACAAGGGATCAAAAATCCCTAGAGAAGAAACATTTTGACACATGAACTGAATAAACTAGGCTCAGGAAGGTGAAGATAAATTTCAGAAATATTTCAGAATAATATCATACGTGCGTGAAATGCATCTGGCTTCCTTTGAAGAGGTAAGAAATAAGATAATATATGAGCATCAATATTCCGAAATGGAAATAGTCAATCCTTAGATGAATACTATATCTTGTAAATTGCATTCAAAATGTATCTATAGTAAAAAATAAGGTTTATTTCAAATTGATAGGGCCTTTGTGGGGCACTGAAAGTGTCAGAAAGTCCTTCGCAATGCTTAAAAAATACATTTCAAAGGCAATTGCTCTTTCACAGTTAAATAGCAAAACACAATAATTTATGCAAAATATATATTTTGTAACTGGATTTTTATTTTAGACTTTTATAAAATTAATCGCGTGAGCGTTAAAAGTTTTTTCAATTATTCCACCTATAAAACGTTTTTTAAATTACAGTAGTTATCAATTAAAAGACAATATATAGCAAGGGGATTTAAATCCAATATTAGTAACAGATATAAGGGGAATGGGAAAAAAATGAATTGGCTGAAAAAACTAATTTTTTGAAATAAACATATTGAAAACTTTTGAAAATTGAAATACATAAAGAAAGAACAAAGTATTTAAAAAAATCTTACATTAAGACATTAAAAAATATATATATAAATTTGTATTTAAAAAAAGAAGGAAAATGTTCACTTTTTTATGTGTGTAGCAAAGTTGAAAATAAATGTTTTTCTGATGCAATATGTTTTATTTAATAGCAAAAAGAAAAAAAAAACATCAATTGTGAAATACAAATAATGAATTATAAATGAATATATAATGAAAAAATTAAAAAAAATAATTGCACTCTATGAAAGAAAAAATAAATGAGTGAATAAAATAAGAAATGAAATATAAAATAGGAGAAGTAATAAATTGAATAGTTAATAATTAAATAAAGAGTGTAAATGAATTAATTAGTAAATGAATGTGTCAGGGTTTTTTTACAAATGATTGAATAAGTAAACGGAATGAATTTCCCATTTGCAACTGTTGCTTGCACCAACTTAACCTAAACAGGGAATTAACCAACGTGTTTATAACCTAAACTAGTGTTCATAACCGATGCAACTTATAAATACGAGTATAACTTGATCCAAAAACATCAATACTGTATTGTTTCAGTTTTTAAAAAAAGGGGGCATGTTTTCTTCACGAAAAATGTAAAAATGAAAAAAAAATGGATTCAATCAAAAGAGCATCTTGACATTTTTGAAGCGTAAAAATTATTTACCCTCGTGCCCCCGTTACGGTACATAATGTCTGTGATTTTTTTTGAGTGCCACATTAGAGGGCTTGTCGAGATAATAGGAGTTTCTCGTGTTTTTACCGCCTGTAAGTAACAGGATTTTTAGACATGCAACTTTTCGTAAAATTTCGGCGGACGTTAAGACCTCGAATTTCGAAAATGGTTACACGAAGACAAATAACTAAAAGCATCCGAAACATGTTTTTAAGCGCTTTCTTGATTGCTACTTATCTTGATTTTTTTCATTATCACAATGTTGTACGGTAAGTTAGAAAAATCAATCAGTCAAGTTAAGTTGCATCATCAAACAACGTCCTTGTTTTTTTTTTTTTTTTTTTTGTTAAATTTGTAATTGGTTAGACATATAGTGCTTAGTGTTTTCACCAACAAAACGTTTTCACGTTTTTTTTTTTTTTCGTATTTGCATTTGAAACACGTTAAAAATCTTACTTCCTTCTTTCCAACGATATCTGGATAGCTCTCAAGTTCTTATTACCTGGAATACCGGAAATATTTTTTTAGGTAACCTGATGTGCTGTGGAAAAGTATCTTTAAATAATAAAATTTGTAAACAAAAATGAAAATGAATTTTAAATGTGCTCATATAAAAACGGAAATTGCTTTCAGAATAAAACTCTTTTTAGCGTGCAACATTAGAAACCATATATAAAATTACTCTCAGACAATGAAGAAGTTTCTAAAGTAAAGTTTTACGTCAAAAAGAGGCATAAAATCAAATAAATGACCGCCCACGCCGTCGTATATGTTTAAGTAATTTTATTTTGTTCTCGCTATGAAACAATAGCTGAAAGTTTGGTTAAATGCTAATCTCTCCCATTTTTCATTCTTTAACTTCGAAAGAAAAAAAATCTCTTTAACGGTAACGGAGTTTTTAATTTTTAGCTGCATAAACTTCAATTTCACGCTTTTAAAGTCAGTTTTTATAGTATTTATTTTAATTAAAATTTAGCTTTATTTTTAAAAACTCTCCACATGGTAATTTTTTCTCGCTTCGCGGAACGTACTTGCTCTTGAAGCGGGTTTCAATGCAATTTTATGCACATCAGGCGGAATTTTAAGTTTGTATCAGATTTGACTGATGAAAGGAAATGTGGGGAAAAGTGAAATAGTTAAGATTATCTATCTTAACTAGTGTTGGACTTATCTTTTTATAAAGGTAATAAATGAATTACAGTACATAAAGAAAGAACTATGTGTATTGTAATAAAACTCTCATTGAAACTTGATCCTTATTTTCGGTAGTAAATTTGTACCTACAAAAAATTAGAGGAAAATTTTTACTTATTTTAATGTTGCGGAAAGTGAAAAAAAAAAAGGAATTTTTCTTATGAAATATTTTTCGTTTGTTTATTAAATATAGTGTTGATAACATGAATGAGCCAAGAGAAACTGAATAAGTAAGTGAATTGATGTTAAAAAATTTAGCGAATGAATAAATTAACTACTAAATTTATGAGGAAAAGTAATTGAGTGAAAATATAGTATTGCTAATGAATAAGAAACGAGCTGATATGTGCATCACATGACTTCTTTTTACTCCAATTTAATGTAATTTCCCCATTATTGGCATTTTTATTGTGATTCAATAGTTTACTGTCTAAATATCACCAACAGTGTCCAAATTGAAACCAGATTTTAAAGTAAAAAAATCACCAAATTTGTCGCCAAGTTGGCGACTGAACTTAATGTAACATATTTAGAGATATCTGTAGGCTAGATTACGATAATACGGCTTTGAAATGAAAACAGAGCTAGAAACAGTAAGACTCGAAGTGTAGTTGAACACTTACTCAAAAATTACTCAAGAAAAAAGAATGAAATCTACTCTCAGAGGTTTAAATGATGTTGTTGATACTGCATGATATTCTACTAAATAATAACTTAAGAAAAAGGTTGATTATTCAATAATATATAGATATTTTTTTAAGTGTACAAAGACTTTTGTGAGATAAAATTTCCGGCCTTTTTAGTTTTTGATTTTTAAAAATTAAGTTTTAATATTTTTTTAAAAATATTCATGTAGTTTTGTTTAACATTAATCATAGATCTTATAATTAAATATCTATTCCGAAAGATTAATTCTAACCAATGGATAGGGTCCTATTTTATTAAAAGTCGTAGGTGTATGAACACTTTTGGGAGCCTCTGTAAATATCAGTTTGATACAAATAATTCTAAGATAGAGAAAATATTATTTTCCATAAAGAACTCTATCCTTATGCATGATATTTCAGCAGAATATTTTAAATATTTTTTTTCCAATTTTTCTGAAAATTAAAATAAATTATTGAAGGTAGAGTTTTAATGTTTAACCTCGATTTAAAATAAATAAATAAATAAATAAAAGATAGTAGCATGTTCGAAAATTGTAATAACATTAATAAGAATTTCTTGTTGTTTATTTTTCCACTTAGTACAGTAAATTTATAAGTTTTTTTATGTCAATTTGTGTTACATGATTTGTGATAATTATGAATTTTTTCATTATACAAAAATTCTACAGCTAAAACAAATGCAGCATTAACTTTATCGCCATTTTTCCTGCCTCAAGGTATTGTCAACAAAAAGTGAGGAATCCCGGTCTAAATTAAAGCAGACTAAGAAGCATTTTATAGATGAACTACCAATAAATCCAAGTTAGAGTTGTAATTTTTGCTGGATACAAAGTAAAATGTCTGAAAATTTAACCCAACTTCAATTGAAAAATTGCAAGGATAGTGAAAATATTTGATAAGAAGTAACAAGCTTTGTTCACCACACTGTTCCATATTTTCATTATATACCTTTGAAAAAAAAAATCCATTGACATCTGTCAATTAGTTCTCAAGACAAACAAACAAGGAAATGCTTTTTGTTATTGGGTTTCCCCCTGTCTTTGGCAACTCTTCTCCCTTGGCGTTGTTTTTATTTACTGCGTGAAAATTGCATATTTTAAAAATCAAATATGCTTGGAGAATAGGTAATACTCCCTTCGTCTCCGTCCAAAACTAGTAGAGCTACGTTTGAATATTTTCGTACCAGTGATTGATTCTGACGATTTTATGATGTTCGAATATTTTTTAAAGATTTAAAGACACTATACTATCAATTAACAACTTTACTTGGCAAGCATTCCCTCTTTAAATCAGTACCAACTGAGTTAAAAAAAACCCGAAGTACACACGCCCTTAAGCCACGCCCCATTTTGTAAATACTCAACCGCCAGTATAGCAGAAAAATCAGCTTCAGTCATCCCTATGCATCAGCTAGATGATAGCTTTATGTAATTACTAGTTAAAGAGTTCTTATAAAATGCAGCGTGGCTTCGTGTGTTGGAGCCCTTGGTTTTTGACACTAATTTGATAGTGATTTAAGGAGGTAAGGCTTGGTAAGTAAATGTTGTTTATTGATAACATAGCACAATAAAAAGTGCCAAATAAAATCATTATCATTCGTTTCAGTACTACTTAATTTATAAGTACCTTATTGGAACTAATTTGGGGTGGGGGGGGGACTTCAGAAAACATTTGTGAAGAAAACTGAACACGGAAATCGAGAGAAAACGGTGAATTTGGGCTATCGGTTGAAATAAAAAATGAATTAAAAACAAAAATCACAGATCAACAATTGTCGCACCTTTGAATTTTTATAGCTCAAAAAAATTAAAATTCACGACTTGATATGCAAAGGAATTAACTCGTTTAATTGCTAAGTAATGCTGATTCTCGATAAATTGAAGAAACTTTAATTTCAGAACACTATCCAGAAATTAATTTCAGAAACCAACTGATAGTGTGGCTGCCCAAATAGAAATTTTGCTCCTCCGCTGTAAAAATTACTCATTCTTGAAATCTGCTTTAAAAAATAGTTGTCAGCATCGAAATAATCATTTATTTTGAAAATTAAATCAGACGCTCTTCACAGTCACAAGAGAATCGTAGCTTTTTAGGTAAAAAAATAAAAAAACAAATCTTGAAATAAATCGTGGAAACATGTTTTATTTCAGGAATAAGCTGCTGCATTTAATCATTTAAAACTCTTTTTGGATGAATCCAACATCACGGAGATAATCAGAACCTGGACAAACAGAGACTTTTTCATAATTATAACAATATTCTAAGTGTTCGTATATTATACATTGATTTCGTGTTACACATGTTTGGGAAAAAAATAAATAAAAAATAAGGGGGAGAAAGCAAAGGTACATTTTGTAAATGTTTAACAAACAATATACTAAATTAATTTTACCAAAATATTTATTTCACATCGCATTCTTTTACGAGATATGTTTTCAAGTATATATATATTTTTTAACTTGGGACTTCCTTACAAAAATCCAGGCTTTTGCCAGATATTTTCCTAATTTGGCATATATGTCTTTAATCACATGGGAATGTACCACACATGAATACTACCCTATGGGAAACTACCCTATGAGGATTTCCAGCATCAAAGGACATTTGGGCCGAATCTGGAAAAGATTCAACAAAAACTGGATTTTTATAAGAAAAATTCCTATGGGGTTTGCCAGACATAGTGAGACGAAAACTACCCTATGGGAATTTTCAAGCATCAAAAGACAAATGTACCAAATTTGAAATGGATCCGACGAAAACTCGGTTCTTTTAATATCTCCCCCACCCCCGAACACGTGGTTCCCCCCTCCATAGCGGGACAAAAACAGGGGAATTCGTGATCGTTAAAGGACATCTGTGCCAATTTTGGAAAATAACGGATGAAAACTAACCACCCGTATGGGGGTTGCCCCCCATAGCGGAACAAAAACTACCCTATGAGAATTCCTGAGCATCAAAGAACGAAGCAATGTGACAAATTTGGAAAGATCCGGCAAAGACAAAAACGGGATTTTTTCAAGGAAATCCCTCATGGGGGTTGCCCCCTTCCCACATAGAGTGACGAAAACAGCCATGCCTGAATTCCTGAGCAACAAATAACAAACCTCTGTGTTAAATTTGGAAAACATCCGACAAAAATTGGATTTGTTGAAGGGAAACCCTTTTTATGGAGGCTTAATTAGATACCATGGGGAGTTTAATCTGCAATTAGTTGTTTTAACTTTTTTAAGAAGTTGTTTGTGTGCATATTTTCATGAATAGCAATTTTTTTGACATATTTTATGTGCCTCTTTTTTCAACAATTACTTGTCTTGTTTTAGGCGGGAGGGGGGCTGCAGGTTCGTTATTTTATTTTTTTTTCAAACATGGCAAAGGGTCTGACTCAATAAAAATTTTATAGGAAACCTACTAAAACAACGGTTACTCATGTGTAAAAACATGAATGTTCAAAAACCATGCCGGACGGGGAGTTCCCAAGCCCGTAAATGACGGACCCGTGATAGTGACTATACGCATTGAAGTGGGAAACTACGGTAGTAAGATTTTGAAGTTACGATTTGATCACACACACATACATACAAATCTTATAAAATGCAGTCGAACCTCGTTAAAACGAACTTAAAGGGATCATTAAAATCGATTATTCTAAAACGTACTTTTCTTTCCGAAAAACAATTAAAAAAATAAGACATGATTTGCAAAAAAAGTTTGTTTCGGCAGTTCTTCGTTTTAAGCGTGTTCGAATTAACGAGGTTCGACTCACAAAAAAAAAAAAAAAAAAACTAATGTGCTCAAAGAAAAAAAAAATTAATTTGAATTCTTAAATTTTGAATTCAAATTATGTTTTTCGCAATCACGAGTTGCGACAGAACCCTATTCATTGGTTACTACTCAACTCGCTTGTTTCTAGACACGGCTCTTGTCCCTCCAAGTCTACCCTCATGTTGAACGGAGACGTCTATATTAGTTGTGTATGTGTAGGCTTTTGTGTGTGCGTAGACCTGTGTGTATGCACGTTGGCATGTGTGTATGTGTGTGAGTGCGTATGTGTATGAGCGTGCGTGTGTCTAGGACATGGACGCCACCGACCAGGAGCGGCTACCGGAGGACGGAGCCGCGCCTGCAGGTGGCGGTGGTGGTTGAAAAAGGTACGGAACATCAAAGACTGTCAAATGAGAACAATAAGCAATCGTGATTGCTCAAAAAAGGTAGAAATTTCCTCAAGATTTACAAAATTTACGCCCTCAAATGTGACGAAATTAATGCTTTCAAAACTAAGAAAATAATTTTTGGAAACGGTTTCGTCAAAAACGAATAACGCTCTGACGTCACCGATGGTGAAATTCATGCCATAGCATGATAATTTGATAATATTGTTTTGGTAATGTTTGATATGCTGGGAAATGCTTTATTTCGACAGGACAAGGTTGAACTTAATCCGGTAACTTAATTGGTAAGACTGTCATTTTAATAGAACGAAGAAAAATAAAATGGGGTCAACGATGAAGGCTATCTACATGAGTTCAGGGTTAATCCACTGGAGTAAGGATTAAAATTTAAACTATCAAAATATCACCAAACAAGCAATTTGCTTCCTCAAATGTAGAAGCAACTTTCACCCGTCATACCCATTGAGAAGGAATACTAATGGAGGGAGCGACAGCAAATGTCTCAGTCAGATAAGCTTCAAAAACATTTCTCCCAGGTCAGGTGACTAGTTTGGCTGGGAAGTTGTCGCGTTTTAGCACGCAATCGCTCTTTTGGCACTAAATATTTTTCAGACGACGGCACTAATTATGAAGTCGGGGCTACAAATCAGAGCTGCAGAGTTGTAGCGAAAATGAAACTGGCTCCAACTCCTTTATCTAAAACATAGTCCGACTCCGATTTCAACTCGGAGTTTAAAAACCGTCGGACTCGGACTCTTAGCATCGAAATCAGTCCGGATCCGAGTCCAACTCCGCAGCCCTGCTACAAATTAGAATTGCGGAGTCGGAAGTAAAATGACCGACTCCGAGAATTTTTGAGCATTCGACTCCGACGTTTTTTCTTCAAAATCAGTTCGACTCTGACTCCGCAGCCCTGCTACAAATTAGGGTTGCAGAGTCAGATGAAAAATGACCGACTCTAACTTCTCAATGGTCATACCTAGGCAGGCATTTTTCTAGTATTTAAATAGTTGTTAACAAAATCCCTCATTGCAATCACTACGTAATGCAGATTATGCAGAGATGCTATTGACTCTAGTTTTGTACCACTTTTTGGTTAGCTAGATTTTCAGTGCTAATCAGTTTCGACAGAATTCAGATTTTTTGTTGAATTTAACTTTAATAGGAATCTTATCGTTTTGTCGAATTTAATTCTTTACAAGTGCTTAAATATAAAAATTAAAAGGTTTAAACTATAGGTTTTTAATTAATTGGCCAGTGATTGTATGCTTTTGAAATTTTATTTGCTAAAATGAAATGATAAGTTTCAGTCGAAATACTGTACTTTTGTCTAAAACACGAATGCTAACAAAAGTTCGGATAAGTTGGCACTTTTCCCTTATAAATATGTCACGGCTCATTTCTAGAATTTTTCGTCAAACTGGTCAAGACAACAAAGCACTTAGTTGCTCGTCCAATGTTGCAAAAATTAAAGTTAGTGAAATCGAATCATCAATATTCAGTTTTTAACAAAATCTACAAATTAAAAAATTTAATAAATACATCAAAATGAAAAGATCCACCAAACAAGCGAACTAACATGTCAGAAGAATTGTGTATGTATTAGGGTTTTTTTTTTTTTTTTTTTTTTTTTGTTTCTTTGTTTTATTTTAATTTTAAATACCTTTTCAAAGAATACTTTTTACGAGTTATTAGATTTGTTTTAGCCTTGCAGTTTCAGCAAAATACATTTACAAGCCCCGTTAGCTGTGAAAACTACATAAGACTTTTAGAAAAATCCGCAAGGCTTGTGAATTTTGCCAATATCTCAAATATGGATCCACAAGCTTCTACTGCTCTATCATTTTCATATTCTTTAAACAGTAATAAGTTTAAATCCTTACTTCAGACAAGAATTTTTTTTCTCAAAAACACAACTCTCCATAGCAATTACTCGCAATAAATTCTATAAAACCAAGTTTCAACTCCATTTTAATCATGATTCTATCACATTAATCAATTCTGTTGAAAAGTTCGCTAACGATCTTTTTAAAAGAGATTCAAATCATTTTTTCTTTTCAAGCTCTGGAATTCATTAAAACTTAGCAACTGTTTTCAGAAGGGAGATTCACGGATGACTGCTAACTCAGAATCAAGAGAATCAGAGTCCAAAATTTACATTCAGGATTTTTTTTTCCCTTTTTAGAAATCTTTACTTATTTAAAAATAATTAAATTCATGACAGCCATGTGTTTATACGTCTTTTCAATTTCCATTCATAAGTTTCATAAAAATGGAGTCACATTTTCGAGAAGCCGTAAATTAATGACTTCTTTTCAAATGCATTTGAATAGTGCATTTCGAAAATATTCGAAGTCAAATGCTTTTCTTGTGATTCTGTAATGTTTCGCATAATAATCAATTTTTAAAATGAGAATATTTTAACGGAATTTAAGTAATATTTCTATAGTACAAAGTCATTAACGGCTCTGATTAAGCATAATTACTGATAATGTAATGTTATACTTAATGGGCTTTTCACTATCAAAAACCTTTCTGCTAACTTTTTATCAACAAGCAACTTTTCTCATGTTTTTAGGACTGCTAAATATCTGATTTCAGACACTCGCTTCAGCCAAAAAGGTTTAAAAAGTTGTCTTTATCGATAATTTGGCAAATTTTAGAGAAAATTGATCAATTGAAAAGTTTGTTGTTTTTAATATCGCCGAAAAATCATTTTATTTTGTTATTAACTATGGAAAATGCTGCATACTGTCACCTCGATAACTCGAAATCCCAAGGAACCGGATAAAACGTTCGAGTTATTGGAAGTTCGAGTTATGAGACGTTTCCACAACAGTCTCAAGAGTTCGGGATCCAATGAAAATTCGAGTTAAATTAATATTCGAGTTATAAGCTTCTAGTTATCCAGATGATCGGACTGTATATGATTTGCTACATGTAAGACAGAGTATTTAACACATTGTAGTTAGGGGCAGATTTACAAAACTAAACGCACGTCAACACGCAATTACGGGGGACCCTAGAAATTGCAATTTGTGACATATTAAAACCACAACTGATTTCTGTGTAAAATCACGTTAGAAGAGTGGATATGTAGATCACCCACTAGTCAATTTAAAACTCACAAAATATATCTAACTGTCTATTTTCTAACGTGAACAGCTGCTTTTAACATCAGGTTCTACCTTTCAATGCTTATAATGTAGTTAGCCATGGTTCATATGCCGTTGGTTTGATACGGTCAGCGGCTGAGTACTTTCCAAACAGCATGTATTTAGCCAGTTGGGTAACTACAGTGCTGGTAAACAAAATTGCATCACCCTCGCATTTTCACAACAATGGGATTATGTGAGAAGTTTTGGTCGACCGATTAATGATGAATGTATGTGAAATTCTGCAAAACTAATGAAAGAAATATTTAACAGCAGGAATCCAATAATTGTTTACGTACATCGGGCTGTTTTCGGGCTAAGGCAAACTGCATATGCTAACCCCATGCTCATTTTTCCATTGCTGCACCTGCGTGTGAATATAGAGAACAAAAAATACTTAACCTCATGTCAATTTAAGTCAAATGGCAGGATAAATGTTTTTAAATTGTTACTTACCAGTTTTGCCCTATGGCACGGAGCAGAATTATCCTGCAAAATGACGTTTGGAACAGAAGTTAAGTGATCCCGGATAGCAGGAAGCAATTTCTCCTCCAAAATGCCAATATACACCTGAGCGTTTACTGTTCCTTGAATAAAGTAAATCCCACCAACTCCTTAATCAGAAATACATCACCAAATCATCTGGGATACTGGATGCTTGACTGTATGTTGAATACAGTCGGGATGATATTCCTCCCTTTGAGGCGCGGGTGATGTAATTTTTTTCAATACCACTGTATAACCTATGCTAGCCAACACAACTAACGGCCTATTTTTAGTAAATTCAATAAATGTCTTCAAATACTTAGTAACTCCAACGATTGGTGTTACCTCTGAGAGAAAGTTTAATTTAAGGTTTTATGATACACTTTTTCCCCTTTAGCCAAAATTTAATTATTTTTAATTACAGTACTGGACGGAAGCACTGCAGGTTTGAGAGGGTTTTACATTTTTTCAAGCCTGAAACTATTTTTTTTTACTCTCCAACTAGTACTCTTTTGTTTTAAAATATTAATTTAGTTTAGCCAGGATATGACTAAGTTATTGAATACTACCAGTAATTATTTAATTTCATTAAACATAACATTAACACTAGAACGACTGACATTTTCTGTATACCTAGAAAGACTGAAGGGGCCAGTGTGGCCCCTATCCATTTTTGAAGTGAATTCTTTTAAAAATTCATCCTGAGGGAGTCCACATGCCTGATACACCTTCTTTCACGACTAAATAACAACTTAGTATTTAATTATTTTTAGTTTTTCTCTCTATACTGGGCAAAAGGTTGAATTAGTTTTCCTTTCTAAGAGCAATGGTCACCATTAGGATGGTAAGCAGTCGGTACTGTTTATAGCATTTGGATATCCTACCGGCAGCATAAAGAGGAAGTTACAGGTTAAACTAGAGTGAATGGCATTTTTTTATGCTACAACAATTAGGAGAAAGGAAAAAAATAAATTTTTTAATTGTCAAAATGCGTAGGGGCCACTGTGGCCCCTCCGGTCTTTCTAGGTATAAGGATCAATATCAACAGTACTATGGGGTGAATGATTAAATGATTAAACAAGCATTCACATAGTGTCATATAATGAAAAGTCAAAAAATTCCATTAAGTTCCGCTAGATATTATCCGAGTTATTAAACAACAAACTACGCGAGGGGCCACACAGGCCCCTCCGTCTTTCTAGTGTTAAATACAGTAGATTATCAGCAAATCAGAAATTGAAATACATTTTAACTCCCATCAAATGAAGTTAAAAAAAAAACAGTTTCTAGTTACACTGAGCAGAAAAATAAGTGGGTGAAACTGAACCGAAAGACGTTATATGTTTTTGGGCAGCATCTCATTTGATTATAGCAGCCGGGCTTTTATTTACGGAATCCCCTTGGTTTAGCAATACTTCTTTCGTTTGAAATGTTGCCCAATTTTAATTATTATTTTCTTAAATATTTTCTCCATTTGCACAGTTAAAAAATCAGTTTATAAAAAAAAAACTGTATTTAGTTGATTCTCTTGAAAAAGACTTGTCCAGTAGCATATTTCATTAAACGTACGCGCAGATAGTATGTTTTATTTATAGAATAAAGTATTAAAATTATTTTGTAACCAAATATGTTTTTCTTAAAAACTTTTTATTCAAAACAAGTACTCATACTTAAAGAAAAATGCTATTCACCAGGTATTATATCACAAAAAATAGCTTCATTCCACTTGAATAATAAGCAGTATGATCGAACTCCCTTCGAATAGAAACTTTACTGTGTTTTGTAGATAGTATTCTTTTGCAGAGAAAAAAAAACAAGATGAAAGTAAAAGTAGACGCAAATGTAAAAGGCCCTGGGGTTCTTCTCTGAGTGGAATTGCAAAGGGCAAATTTCCCTTTTATCCGAGTACAAATGAAATAAAAGCTCAAGCGAAAAGTTGACCCAGCAATTGGTGAAGTTGCATGACCAAATTCATTCTTATTTTTTGCTTTTAAGTTATTTAAGATATTTCTGCCAAACTTATGTAATCATTTAATAAACCAATTCCTTCACAAATGACGAACAAAAGTATGACTTTCTGGAGTAATTGGGAATGAATTTTAGTTTATATGCAATGATGAGTTAGATTTATCTAGTATGCTCTTCTTCTGATTGTTACCATTAGACACTTACCTGTTTTGCCTGAACACCGTTTGAATGTCACAAAATGCAAACTACACAAAATTCTTCCATTGCAAAAAAGTTCAAAATTTAATAGGTCGGAAATTAAGAGGTTTTTTTTTCAAACAGTTTAAAATCATTTTTCATCAAAAGGATTCACACAAACTTTTGTGTGAATCCTTTCTTTTTTTTCCTTTCTTTCTTTTTCAGGAAAATTTTGTTTTACAGCTGTTTTGAAGCCTTTGCGGCATTATTTTTGTTGTTTTTTTTCCTTTTAAGAATTAGAGGAAACTACTCACAGGAAATCTTCCTTCACGAGAATCTTTTACTAATAACAACGGTGAAAGTATCTCTGTTTGTCAGGATCTCTGTCTGTCAAGATCTCTGTGACGAGAATCTTTACTAATAATAAAGCTCGAAGTCTCTCTGTCTGTCAAGATCTCTGTGACGAGAATCTTTACTAATAATAAAGCTCGAAGTCTCTCTGTCTGTCAAGATCTCTGTGACGAGAATCTTTACTAATAATAAAGCTCGAAGTCTCTTTTTCATAAAATTTGGCACCTAACTAATTTGTAACTTGGGAGTGTGCACCTCAAAGCGATTTTTCGAAAATTCGATTTTGTTTTTTTTCTATTCCAGTTTTAAGAACATTTTCTCAAGAAAAATTGTCATAAGATGGACGAGTAAATTACAAAGTTATCCCAACGTGGAACTGTAACATGGGCAAGCCAGTTGGCGAAAAACTCAGCATACATTATTTGTAAATATACAGGCGAACCAAAAGACCTTTTAATTTTTCTACTACGGGCAAAGCCGTTAAGGTACCATTAGTTAAGGAATAAAACCGCTAACGCTCCTCTTCCTAAAAATATTTGTGAAGTTATTACTGTATATAAGGTTTCATCAAAACACGCATTCTTTCAATATGAGATTTAATACCTACTGCAAATGATGGCGATGACGACAGTCAAAACGAAGAAGAAATATTGGAGGATCTCCCTATAGCTGATCAAGCGATTAAAAGTATAAAACCCTAAAGCAGTTTTTATTTACAAATGCGAACAAAAAAACAAAATTACTACCAAACGAAGAATACTATTCGCGGAATGTTATAAGTATAGAACGTGATTGAAAATTAAAGCATAAAAAAAAATATTACTATAGGATAAAAAAATTTCCCCACTAGTTCATCGGGTGTCTAACAATATGCTTCGATTTTTAAGGGGGTCCGGGACACAAAAATCCTCAAATTTTGCAATTTTTTTTTTTTATAATTTGAAAAATTGCTCCATTTTTTTCTGCTTAAGAGGACGTTTGAATCTTGTTTCTACCTTAAATAGAACGAAAGTTATAGTTATTTTTGTTGCATGCATCTAACGAATGTGTACATAACTTTAAAACTTTAAACGCGTTTTTCTCCATGATGCAATTTTTCCCGATTTCTTGCATTCAAACTCTTATAAGTCAGGAACCGATAGAGATAAAGTAATGAAACTTGGAGCATATCTTTTTCAAGCAATTTACTTTAATTTTTATTCGGCGAATTTGAAAAAAAAAACGTTTACTTCAAAAATTATGATTTTTTTAAAAAAAAAGTATCTTTGAATTTTTCGAAATTTTTCTTCAAATATTTTTTATTTTTTATTGAATAAATATTTTTAAAATCGCCGAATAAAAATTAAAGCTTAGATATTTGTGCATACTTTTTTGAAAAAAAATTGAAAATTGACCAACAATATTTTGAGTTATAACAATTTAAAGCAACCCCATTTTTTTGAAAAAAACTAATTAAATTTAAATAAAAAAATATATTTTTTTTTCATATTTATGTTATGATTTTGCTTATTAAATAAACGATGAATCAGTTCAAAAAATTTCAAAACTCTAACGTACATAATAAAATTTTTTTCAAAATGTGTCCCGGATCCCCTTAACCCCGTCTCCGGTTTTACGTTTTCTTGCTTGGTAGATCTTTTATTACTAGTCCAACGGAAAACGGAAGGAGAAGCACCATTTATACGTATTTGTTCTGTACGTTTTAAACAATTTATACTGTAGAGTTCAATACATCTTAATGTTGACTGATTTTACGTTTTTTCATTTATACGCTTTTTTTATACAGTCCCTTTTAAAAACGCTGAACGGTGTTTCACTGTTTTGTAGTTTACTGCCTTTTTTAGTAAGTGGTTATAATTTTTCATTAAAGTATTGATCGGAATATTTTATTGATGTGTTGGATTTATTCCAAACAATTTTTGCTGCTTTTTCATTTTGTATTTCAAAATTTAATTTTCCTTTTATATTTTCTTCATATGTTATACGCGCGCGTACTCTTATGTAAGTCAATGTCAAACATATGCATAATTAGATACGATTATATATATATATATATATATATATATATATATATATATATATATATATATATATATATATATATATATATATATATATATATATATGTGTTTCTCCAAAAATGTCGTTCAAGCACATTGCGCGATATGTTTTGAAGCCTGGTAATTGACTTCGCAAACCAATCTCAACTTCAATCGCAACGCCATTCTGTTTCGACATTCAATATTTTCAATAATTTATGTCCGCTGTAAATTTTGAATACACATAATTGTTATCTGCCACGACAGCCAGAAGAATGGGGTGATTTCTCTTAAGAAGACTCGAAAAGAGGATCTCCCTCCCAATTAGAATTCCACCTGATTCATGGCTCCAAATAAGCCACCATTTCTCAAAACTTCTCTCTCGAAACCTGATATAAACTTTGTTTAATTTATTGCGGGTCTTATTATGGCCTGGACGACGTCATAAATCATGTCTGATATGTGGGGCGATTGGCAGCAGAAAGAAAAATGGTTCCTCTTTTGACATAGTTGTCATGCAAAATATTTCTTAAGAACTCTTCATATTGACGACGTCTAAAACAATTATATGACCATTTAAAAAAATGATGGTAGTTAAAACTTTTATATTGTTAACGTTTTGATTTATTTTATGGTATGCTTAGGATATAAATGAACGAAATTTATTTGTTTGATAGTTCAACAGAATTGCAATATGAAAAAAAAGTTGAACTAATACAGTGAAAGCTGCGCATGTTGAGCACTTGCGGCGCACTATAGTGGTCAACATAAACAGGTGATCAATTTATAGCGGTTGAATTATATGATACAGATCTAGTTATGTGACAGAAAATAGCGGTCAACTTAGACAAGTGGTCAACTTACAAGGACAGTCAAATTTACAGGTTTTACTGTATTACGAAAAATGTGCGCACAAGTTTTGTCTTACGTTTTTTTTTTCTTTTTCGTATGCTACATTTATTTATTTGTTCGAGTATTTAACTTACTAAAGGTGTCCATGTTGTATATAAATTTCCAAACGGACGAATTTGGGTATATTATTGGGGGCTGCCCACGAGAGTTAGTTCATGATGCGGACTCTGCCGTATAAATTTTTAGAAAGGGACATTTCGCCGCATTTTTGGTCTCTTTTGGGAGGGCGATATCGCTCTCGATGGAGGGAATGACCTGCAGCTTTTGATGATGATTAATCGTTGTCCTCGGGGGAGGGATTTTTATTTATCGGAAATATGAGCCGTTTTATAAAACTCTGACTTTTGGTACCTTTCGGAAATGTAAACTGTTTATTTTAAAAGTGACGCAAGTCTATTTAAGGGGACACAGTACCTTTTGAACATATTTTTTTTTTTTAATTTATGAATATTGTGTTTTCCTTTGAAACCATAACATACACAATCATTTCGCAACCAATAATTTATTTTCAAAATCTTAAATATTGCCCACATTTTCTTTTAAATTCAAAAAATTTAGGATTTTTTTCAATTTTTTAAAATTTCCTCAGTTTTTTTTTTTTTTTTTTTGTTTTTGCACTTAATTAAAGCAGTTTACTTTTTTAAAGTTTTTGCACTTAAAAAAAATTTTTTGCTAAGCAATCACACTATTCATCTCTAAAAATCTGCATTCATTTGTTTATATATGTATTGGAACATTTTCTGTGATTAATTATGTAAAAAATCGGATTTTTTTTTATTTTGTTTTTAAAGGTATAACATGCTCTAAACGTTTGAGTAATTTATAAAATGCTTATCCAATACAGTTTTGTTAAATATATTATTCTGACTGCAAAAAAATTACTTTAAAGCTGTATCTTTAATAGAAAAAAGATCTTTAGGTAGTCTAATGACATAAAAATACAAAAAAAAAAAAAAGAAAAACGTTTACCGAGAAAAAGCAATTTAAAATTCTTCTTTTGCATAAGAACACATAGCGAACACGACCTAAAACTATTCATAACTTTTTAAATATTTGAACTGAAGCGATGAAACTTTTTCCCTGTGTTTGGAATAATTTGTAGTAAGCAATAAAATATTTTTTGATCGTTTGATCATTTTTGAGATACTGTGATCCAACTGTATCTTCCGTTGGATATCTTCCAAATTTGGCAAGGAGGTACTTGAGCAACCGGAAAGGAATGTAGGGGAATTTTGGAACGACAAAAAGTCCCAAACCGTTCAAATTTCAATTTTAGCCTAACTTTTACTACCTAACTTTTATTTTCGAGGTAAACTGTGCAAAGACGGACGTCAAAGCTAGCAACAAATATAATTCAGTGTTAGTTAATTCAGTTAAATTTATTTACTCATTATTATTAACTTTAACGTAACAAATGCTTTGGTTATTCAATAAGAGCATAGATTCGTTAAGTAAGTCCCATGGCTATTTTTTTTTCAAATAATAAAAAAGCATATCTCTCGTCCAAGTGTGTTAGAACCCACCGACTTTTCTGTTCAAAACGCGCTTCGAATGCAACGCGGAGGATTTGTTAGGATGATTAGTTAGACGATTTAATATAAACAAAGCTTTGGTATGCGCTTTGAAGGTAGGAGTTAAAATAGTTTTTATATCTTTATTTTTTTCCGCCGCTATCGTGCAATGCATAGTTTTAAAAAGTGCAACATCATCTATGAACGTACCCTAACATGCGGCAGATTATCAGATGTGAGCGTCCAATCGTAATGATAAAACTAACTATATTTTCCCACACTTTCTTCAGATCGTACTTATGGCTATAAACCCCATTTATCTCACTAGACTAAGAGGAGCAGCAGCAACAGGGCCATATTCCGGAAATTGAAATGGAACCTTTTGTGTCTTTCGAGGGAAGAAAAGAACTCGGTGGAGGGTTGGGCTGACCCCGAGAAAGAGAGTCACAGGAGCGATCAGGATTATTAAGCACTGCTGTTGAAAGGAGTTATCTCGCGTCGGCACCCTTCCAGAAGGGATTGCTGGGGAATAGGAAGGACTATTTGTTGCTGTCTTAACTGTTGATCTTGAGACAACAGCGGGATTTTGTTAATCGTCTGTTTTCGTCATACACGTGCACTATATGGTAACCCCTCGTTAGTACGTGCATGCTGGAGACAACAAAAAGTGCGATATATCCGAAATGATTAATAACCGGGTTCAAAAAAAGCAGAAATTCTTTAATTATTAGGCTAGATACTTCTACGTTCTTTGACTAGGAGGCAATGATTTTACCTAAGAGTATAACTTATAGCTGATATTTTTTCACCATTTTCAAGTTAACGTAATGACGTTGCTTAGGTGAAGTTGATACATCGCTCTTGGATCAAGTTGCTTAGGTGAAGAATTTTTAAATGTTTCTTATTCCAGAAAAACTTAGAAATAAAGAGTATTAAAAAATAAATGTATAAAAAACTCAAAAAAAGAAATTCCTCATGAAAAAAAATTGAACGAGCATATTAGAAGAAGATATCCTATCCATACTTATTTTAGCTGTACATCCGATTTACGTTTGTTTTTAAATTCGGATAATAGCTTTAACATTTATAAGATTCTTCTTAAAAAACAACTTTTAAAAACGTAATTTCAATACTTATCAAGTCAACATAACAGTGTATCTATTGGTGTATAATTTTTTCCCACGTTGGATATAGTTGATACACTTCTTTAAAAAAATTCAGATACTTTTTTATTAATGAAATATGTTAAAAAAGATACTGAAATCAGTATTGGGTAAGAAAACAGTAATAGTTTTCTGTGAAATTGTATTTTAGTACGTAATCAAAAAATAAAAACGTGCAAAGTGTGTCGGGTTTACCTTAATATGTATTAAATTAACTTTACTTCCACTTGCTTCGGACACCTGCCAATATTGACAAACTCCTTCGACTTGAGTTAAACAAATAAAGTTGTGCATAAAAAGTGGAATAAGAAATAATAAATTGCAGATTACTACAGACACGTGTTTCGATGTTACAAGGTCTTTTCAGTCGTATGTTCATTTCTTTTGCATTGAAAAAGGCTTTTTTTTTGTAACGCCGAAACACGTGTAATCTGGACTTCGTGCTATTTGACGTTGCTATTTTTTATTTTACTTGTTCGACGGGGTTAGGTTGTATATAAGATATTTTTATTTTAGCAAAAATGCATCCAATGTTATGAAGAACAAATAATACACGGAATTGATTTCCAGACGTCGGTTTTAGAGAGAACCTAAATATGTTTGGAAAGAAAAAAAGGCTGAAGTAGTATGTTACCATGAAGTCGATAATGATTGTAGTGCGTTTTTTATTATGTAAACTGACGTTCTTCAGCCCTATTTTATCAAATGAAATTATTTCATCCCTCTTCCTTTAGGGTTTCAGGTTATTAGAGTCAAGCTTTTTTTGACGACATTCAGTTTTATTATTTTTTTCGGTTAATGTAAAGAAATATAAAATAAAAAAATAGCTTATGCGAACGTTTGGAATTAATACCGTTAAGCCAATACGTATAAAGAAAAAGCAACAAATAAACATCCACTTTCCCCATTTTCCTGGACATACAAACTGAAAAACAAGGAAATTGTAAGAAGTAGAGACCTTCTCAAACATTAAATACGTCACAAAATAATTAATCGAGTTAATGAAGATGGTAGTTAATTATGAAAGGGAGTTGCAAGTAATTAAGATTCACGAAAAAACAAGTAACTACATTTTGATGGTCTCGTCGTAAAACAAAGCTAATCAATTTGGAATTAGAAAGAAAAGGACTTCTAGAGGGCAAAAAATAACTCATTCAAATAACATAATGATAATGTACAATAGAGAATTGTAATCTTGTAATCTCTCTTAAACTAATTTACTTTTGTTTATTAGAATAAAGGCCGTGGGGTACTTATGATTCAAGTGGTTTTCCTGTGTATGGCAATTTAAAGTTGGGACATTGTAGAATTCAACCATTTGTTTTTTTATTTATTTTATTTATTTTTTTTTATTTATATATTTTTTTAAGTTTAAACCCTCATTGTACATGTTTGAACAATTATGAAGAAAATAGCGTCTAAAAGAATAATAATTGCACAGAATCACAAAGTAACAACAAAAAAAAAGAAAAAAAAAAAAGAAAGAAAGAAAGAAAATAAATAAATAAATAAATAAATTGAATAAAAAAGGAGTTTATTTCTTTCTGACAATGCAGTTTTTGAATCTTTTATGTATTAATGTTCTTAATTTTTTAATTTTTTTTTCATTTCGAATTTTTGGGATTTTTTTGAATAGCTGTTTACATTGTTTGTCTAAAAGTTACAGTTTTGCTTACATTTTAGACTGATTTTTCATATGTTTTATTCATACTAAATAACATAGGAAGAAAACATTTCTAAATCGGAACACTTTAAAAGCTATAAACATGAATTAATAGATTAAATATAGACAAATAAACTACCCACACAAGAGTATATGTGTACAATTCTAATATTAGTTGAAAACTTAAATATGAAAACATGTATTTATTAATGAAAACTATAATTATCAACACAACATAGTAGATGCGAAACGTTTTATAACTTGTAAAAAAAAGAATACCAATAGCGGTTGCAAAAAAAAAAAAAAAAAAAAGAATCAGCTATAATATGTGAAAAGATTTAGCGTCTGTAAAAGATAAAAAAATAAATAAATACAGAGAAAAGCGACAGCGATTGGTTTTAACTGAGTAAATTCATTAAATTCGAGCTGAAATGCGTAAAACTGCAGCTTCACTTAGAACCCCCCCCCCCAAAAAAAAAAAGTTTACCTAAATAAAAAACGCCCATACTAAAATATCGAATGTACGAGCATATTTTTTCACCCCCAAATATCGAAAATAACAAAAATTTTATTAAATACCACCATCACCTAGTTTTATATAGATGTGAAAGGGATAAATAAACTGTTTGCAACATTTTTTTCTGAAATATTTTCGACTTAAGACTGAGTTTTCCTGTAGTTCTCATTGAAATAGCATACTTTCTTATTTACGTTTATTTGTTTCTCGTGAGTTGTTACCTAAATATCAACAAGCGAATATGAAACATTGAAATCAAAAAACCATTTTGGTCGCTTAAAAACAAAACTTTTTTTTTTTAAGCAAATTCATTTTTTTACGATTAAAAGCGTTTTCTATTAGTTAGCAACTTACTGAAATTTTGACTTATTTCCTCGAAAGACATTACGAAAATTCTCCCCCGGTAGGTCTTTAATTCGCAGACAATATCGTCTGGATTTCGACGCATTTTTATTTTAAGAATATTCTGATAATAAATTATTGAATTTAGAATCTGAAAAAGAACTTGCATAAACAGTTCTAATAAAAAATTGTGATTAAAACGATGATCATTATAGATATTTTGAGCTTTTAAAGGTTTCAGTGAAGTTCCATTCATATCCCGTAGTATTCGAGTGCCACTCGCCGGGGCAAATATTTTGCGGATTAATACCCTTTTCCCTCAAAAGATTACTGAGCGAGTAACAAGAAATATTTAGCAAATCACAATATTATGAGATAATCGGATAAAAATACGAAACATTTTTTAATGAGGTATTAGAAGTAAATCGTAGGTCTTCCTTGGACTAACTTTCAAACCCATTTAAACAATTCATATCCTCTAAAGTAAAGAAAAAAAGGCCAGTTTAGGGTAAAGGTAAATGTAAGGTAAAAATAAAGTAACTATACTCCTTTGCAATGTTTCTTGGCATTGACGTCACGATTCAAGGGAGGTAAAACGAGTTAACTGATACAACGTCACTTTCTAGCCGCCTACTAGCGAATTAGAGATGATTGCGTACTGTCTGCGAGCTGTGTTTGCGTGGCGCGTTCGATTTAAATGGGCATGATACGCCGCGATGCAACGCTCGTAAAAATTGGACACATTTAACAATTTATAGAAATGAGGAGGAACAAAAAAAATGCCGGTTTCTAAGCAATGTCCGAATTGTACCCGAAATTCAGGCACTTCACTGGGGAATACTTCCTTTGCTTGGTTTCAGCTTTTTTCTCCACTGACAAGAAGGGTTGCATCCTAGTATAA
Source organism: Uloborus diversus (assembly GCF_026930045.1). Lineage (NCBI taxonomy): Eukaryota > Metazoa > Arthropoda > Arachnida > Araneae > Uloboridae > Uloborus > Uloborus diversus. The sequence goes on along the minus strand of NC_072735.1, from coordinate 173,384,305 downwards.
TACCATAGATAATGATTTATTGGTGAGTGAAAATTCAGCATTAAAAATAAGGCATTCTGAGTTTCAATCAATGTTTTACCTCCCTCTTTCGCACTCTCTTTTCTGCCAAATTTTGCACAGGATGACATTTGATCAAACAGATTAATCCTTAAAAAGAATTGTTTAGGCCTATTGGTAAAAAACACCGAATCTTTACAATATGAATAAAAGCCGAAAAGGTTAAAATTTGAATTTAAAACACAAAATTGCTATTTTCTACACGTTGACGGTAAATTTTAGACCATTATTTTCCTTTTATTTTCCTCTGATTGTTGAATACGAGCCACTTGACGGCTTTTCTTTTTGAGGTATACTGTGCACCGCCTGGACATGCAGCTAGTATTACATAATAATCAACTGAGAGCACACACAAAAAATAAGGTAGCAAGCTAATTATTCGTTAACATAAGCTAAACAAGCTCTGAGAAGGACTGCAGTCGTGGACATAATGCACACAATTTTACCTCTTAATGTATCGTAAAGATAATAAGGAATCTAAAGCTTAAAAATTGAATTTCTGTTTTCATTTACCACAACTGATTAATTTTGAATTTGGAGATGAATCGACCGATAAAAGTTCGTTATTGATTCGGAATGCGTCGTAAGTAGAGTTTGCAATACAGGACCAAAAATTCAATACCGGTATTTGGTATTTTCAAAACGTGATACCGGAATACCAGTATTTGAAATTTCTCAAAACATGCTTGAAAGCATATTGTTTCGTTGCCACATTTCATAATTTTGTACGAAAATTGTATTATTTACGGAAACGTATTGTGAACAAGTATGAAATGAGGGAACAAATGTCATAATAAAAACACAATAAGGGTAAAACACATAATGCTTCTTTTGAATTGTATCCAAGCCTGGAACTCATTTAGTGCTTAACCTTACAACAGTAGAAAATACTCTTTCTGAATTCACACAGGTAGGTGCTACTGTTAACAATACGCGATACACCTCGTCTAACTGTCTAGAAGTCCTTCATCTTCAAATTATTCGGTATCCTTGCGTGTTATTTTAGTAAAACTCTATTTGTGTATGGATTTCTTTTGTATTATTATTGTTATTATTTTAGATTTATAGCTAGTTGTAAATTTTTTCGAGAGACGATATACTTTACAAAACTAACATCGTTATCTCTTGTATTTTTCTGTGCCTGTAAATTATCCATAAATGCCTACACTCTTAATTTTTGTTATTATGCTGTAGTAAATGTCAATATCATTTAAAACTACAGAGCAATCAACGGGTTTTTATGAGAGTAAGAACTCGGATAGAGGAACTGAAGTCATGAACGCCTCTAAATTATGTTGAAAAGTCTGAAAACTGAAGTGTGATCAAATGCCTTAAATGACAAGTTTTAATCCAATATCAATTCAATGTAAAAAACGTACCAAGACTTTTTATATCATAAACACAATAATATTCCAAAACGCACACAATACGGGGGAAGGGGAAGAGGATCTACTGTAGAAAGCAATAAGGGTGCCATTTATCTCTCTAAGGTTCCTTCTTTTCATCGCCGCTGTCTGTCTTTTAAAAGGTGCCCATTTTTCACCCAAATAAGACGTGCGATTTCGGCTCCGTATTGGGGTGAACAAGCGTTTCACCCCTGAAAAGTGCCAAACGCAACCTGTAGTTTTAACAGTGCAGTCATGTAAAGAAACTCCATTCATAAACGAACTTTTTATTTACTGTCTTTTGAATTTTGTACAAACACAAAACTACGAGAACAATTTATTTACTCAGTCAGATGATTTTTTTTCCGAGCTAAAATGTAATGACAACATATTACAAGAGAAGAGATTTAAAATGAAATGTCATGTGTAAAAATGTCATGTGTAATCCTAACTTTTTGTATAACATAAATCTTTTTCTTGCCAATTTTGCTTTTTCTTCAATTTATTTCTATCTAGCGTGAGTGTTAATTTCACGTGCATTCAGGAAAACCTGATTATTACGCTACATAATTTTAACGGAGCAAATAATTAAATTCTCCTGATTTATTGCGTAGTTGTGTAGGAGAAGAAAAAAAAAAGTCAGAAGCTGATTTCATCATTAGTCAATGACATGAATTATTGGAAGAAAGGAATATCCTTACTTAATGCTATAAAATAATTAATTGATTTAATAAAGATGGGAGTTAATTAAGCACGAAAGCTGCAAAAAGTGATTACAATGTGAAGATAAAAAATACAATTTCATATTAATGGGTCGGGGGAAAACGGAAGCTAATCAATTCGGAAGCTGTGAAAAAAAATAAGAAGGAAAAAATATTGAAATGGCTTAAATTAAAGAAAGAAGAGAAATTGTAATCTTGTACTAAGAGTACATCAGTTATTTATTTATTATTATTATTATTTTTTTTTTTTTTTTTTGGTTCATTGAAAGAGAAAAAAATATATATCAAATTGGATAAGCGATTGAAGAATAGCTAAATAAATGAGTGGATTGTGTAAGTGCTTCTGGAGAAAGTTGGGCCTCATCGAGTTGTAAATGAATACAATTGAAAACAATAAATTTGTTTCAGCTTAAATGTCTTGATTTTAACTTGAACTAATTTATTTTTTGGTTTGTACTATAGTTTTAGTGATTTTTTTTTATTTTGTTTTATTATGTTTTTTTTTGGAAAGAAGAATATTTTAAAAGAATACAATGATATTCAATAATTCAAAAGAAATCCATTTATTTACTTAGTGCTTAATGTTATTTATACTTTTATAATGTTTACGAATGCCATAGTTTTTTAGATTTATAAAAATAAGAAATAAAGCAACTATTCACCTTTTAAAAAGTATTTCTATTTTAAATGGTATCTTTTTAAAGCTTACAGCTTTAATTTCAGAAATATTATTTAGAATTTTTTTAATAATTTGCTTCTATAGACAAAGGTTTTAAAAACTATATTTTTTGCCCGACGTTTCACGGTATACATCAAAAATAAATGTTGTGTCAAATGATGCATGTACGACTATCAGGATCAAATGGAAGAAGAAAAAATAAAAATCTTCATGTCAACGTGCAACAAAAATTAGGAAAAAAAAAATGTTGTTCTAAATTTATATTCAGACATTGCTGGATTTTTTAATTTCAAAAATTCAGTCATCATTGTTTATAGGTGTAAAAATTCTGTTTCACAAAATTTCCGGCAAAGGTGGAAACCTATTGTATGAATTTGTGTCAAATTTGGCAAAAATCTTACGTAAGCAGTGGATTTGTATAAGGCGGGGATCTTCACATCCCACAGCAGGGAGAAAAATCCCTATGAGATTTATTGAGCATCAAAGGACATATATCTCAAATTTGGCAAATATAGATTTGTATAAGGTACACACACACATACACAAAAAAAAACGTCAATTTTATACTATTTTTGACGAAAACTAAAATATTCTCTTTTTTTCGTTTTTGATTTTCTTCTAAATGATTTTTAATTTTCATCTTGGGTAAGTCTTTGGGCTGTCTTGGGTAAGAAAGAACCTTATTTTGGTTCTAGCATGATTGCAAAAATACACTTCTGCTTCACCTTTTCATTGAATATGCAATGCCTCAACATATTTGTATAATATTTGTATTACCGTTACTTAATGAATCAGCTTGGTTTGCATCTATAGCCACAGCTCATGTCCAGCATTTCCTACATCTTAACTTATAGGGACTCAGTACTCTGAACACGCGCAATGTTAAATTGTTAAGCTTTGTGATCTATTTTCTCAACAAATTTAAAATGAGGGAAACTTAGAATTTTATTGTTTTTAAGTGATTCAAAATGTCTATAAAAGTTTCATTTTTAAGCTGTTTTATTTATTTTTTGATATGGTTTATTATTGAAACAGCTGTTTAGGAAACAGCTTAGTACCAAAGCAAAAATTTAACTTTACTACAATTCGTAAAATAAAAAGTGCTGAAAATATCTGCGAAATCTGTAACGTAGTTTTCTGCAAAACGGATTATGGGAATTAAAAATTGACGTGTTGAGAAAATCGAGTTTGAAATCTTGTCAATCAGCAGATTGCATATACGAGTACGTTTTTCCCAGTTTTTGAATTTATTTACTTTCAATTTCCATGGAAACATGAATTGGGTGTCGTTTAAAAATTCTTGGTTTGCGTATTTAGAATAAATATAAACTGAAAAATGGATGTATTTTTTAGTTTTAGGTTTTCAAGACCTCTTTTGAAGCATTCTTATTGCCAAGAAGCGCAAAAACAATGTTTTTTTCAATCCATGACTCATACATGGTGATCATCCCCAGATCATCTGGGTGAACAGTACCGGTGTTAACCGCAAGAAGATTTTACACATTTTAGAAACAAATGTTGTTTCTACACAACCGTGAGTCTTTCACTGTCATTTGCAACAGTTTTGAGTGTTTTAAAGTTTTTGAGCAATCATGATTGCTTATTGCTGACTGTTTTTGACGTTCCTTTGGTTTTTCCTACAGCCACCCTCCGCACCATCACCGTCGACAGGCTCTTCACGATGCTGCACCTCTAGCGAAAGCCGTCTCCAGGTTGCATCCATGTCCTACACATACGCGCATACATACACAACTACACACACACACACACAAACACATATACACACATACACCTACACACACAAATACAACTACCCACACATTCATGTCTGCACACAGACACAAACACACATGCCTACACACACATACACATACCCGTACACAGAAACACATACCCCCACACACAAACACACACGCCTACATACACACACTCGTGATTGCGAAAAACATAATTTGAATTCAAGATATCAAAATTCAAATTAATTTTTTTTAATCTTTTTTTTTTTTTGAGCAATCACATTGCTTATTGTTCTCACTTGACTATTTCGAATTCCTATGATTTTATTTTACCCCGCCTCCCTCTGCAGCACTAGCGTCGACCGGATCCTCCCGATGCTGTTCCTCCAGCGAAAACCGTCTCCATGTTGCGTCCATATCCTACACAAACAGGCATACATACACAAACCTACACACACGCTTACATACACACACTCATGCCTGCACGCAGACACATTCACACACGCACATACATACACAAACACTCATGCCTGCACGCAGATACATACACACACGCACATACATACACAAACACTCATGCCTGCACACAGGCACACACGTCTACATACACACAAACTCATGCCTGCACACAGGCACACACGTCTACATACACACGCACTCATGCCTGCACACAGACAAAAACACACACGTCTACATACACACACACTCACTCCTGCACAAAGACATAAACACACATGTCTACATACACACACACTCATGCCTACACACAGACACAAACACACACACGTCTACGCGCACACACACACACACACACACACACACACACACACAAACACACTCGTGATTGCGAAAAACATAATTTGAAATCCAGATGTAAAAATTCAAATCAATTTTTAATATTTTTTATTTTAATCCTTTTCTAACCTGAAAATAAAAAGTAAATCGAAAAAGTGCTAATAATTAGTTTATTTTCTACAATGTTGAGACTAGTTGACGCCAAATATTGGTTTAAAAAAAAAAATGAGACCTCTATAAATACAAAATCTAATAAAATAAAGTGCTTATGTGTAAGTGTTTGTAAAATGTAAAGGAGAGGTAAGGTTTAAAATGTACAATCGCGGATCAGGGTTTTCATACTTATATTTTAATGCAACATTAAAATTTTCCCGTTTTTCCTGTTTTGGGAAGAACTTCATTTTTTTTTAGTTTGAAGTTTTAAGTGTTAGCTTGTTTGTGATATTCCGGTTAGAAGCGTTGCTTCTTTTTATCATCAGCTTTTGCATTAAAGAATTCTCCAAGAGACTTTACCCTACAATTCCTTATATATTCATTTTGAAATATATAAAAAACGAGCACATTTTTTACAAGGTTTTTTATTTTCGCAATCCCCCCCCCCCCCAACATGTCAGAATTTTTTCCATTTCTAAAGAAATAATGCAAAAAGATATATCCCTTTCCCCGATCTGAAAATGCAGTGTCTTTCTCCAATATTTCTTTCTGGATTTGAGATAATACAATTATATTTTCACGGTTTTCCGCCATATCACATGAATAAATCAAAGGATGAATAAAGACAACATGCATTTTGATATGAAAGAATTCGTGTTTCTTAGAGTAAATTGAAAAGACGATAAAACGTCTCTACGTTGAGATGCTAGCTAAACTAACATTGATAGAGGAAAAAAGAATTGTGATTACAAAATACGAAAAAAATACCTTAAAATACACTTCTTTGAAGCGCTAAAATTTCTCTATTAGATCAAATTAAGAAAATAAACTTTTTGGATTATAAGCTTGGAATCAGAATATAGAAATTTGGTGGAAAACTTAAACGCAAAAGAAGTTGGAAAAACAAAACATTTTTGAAAAACTATTAAATTCTTATACATATTTTTAGAAAGAATACATAGTAGTTTAATATAAACGGTGTCCGAAAACTCCTAGACACATTTTGAAAATTCACTGACAAACACAATATTGTCATAAAAACATGCGATTGGTGCCAAAATGCTTCATTATTTAAACAGAAATTATGACCTTGAAAAAAAAAAACTAAAAGGAAAAAAATATAACTAAAAAAAGGAAAAGAAAATTAATTATAATTAATCGCTGTATCATCACATTAAGATAAAACGAACTTCATTAGAGCTTTTCAATCATTTAAGTAAACAAATAGCAATACCTTTTATTACCAGATTTTAATGTGTACATCGTATGGTGCTCGAACCACATCTAAACAATTTTCAATTTCATCCCATGTCCACAAACGGCGCACAAATTCTAGCAATGAAATGAATTGTTTTCGGTTGAATAAACCGATTAAATACTTTACATGATAAAGTAAGAAAAAAAAAAACGTCAGAAAAGCACAAATTCGAAGATTACTGCAGACACGTGTTTCAGCGTTAGAAGAAACGCCTTTTTCAATGCAGAAAGTAATAAGCAGCTTCTTTCGGATGTCTTCTCTTCCATAAGCTCATTACTTTTTGCATTTAAAAAGGTGTTCCCTGTAACGCCGAAACACGTGTCTGCAGTAATCTGAGAATTTGTGCTTTTCTGACGTTGTTTTTTCTTACTTCACTGTTCAGCACAAAGGTATTTATTTATCTTACCTTACATGATGTTTGTTTTTCTTGCTGTGACGGTTATTTTTAATACTCTACAATCACTGATGACGTGTATTTTTTTTTCTTTTTTTCCCTTTTCCTTTTTTCTTTTACATTCACCCCCGAGACTAGAGGGTTAAATGTAAACTTTCCATTTTGGGACCACAGGTAGTTCGGTTTTTGAAATTGTTCGGGTTTCCGAAAATAACCAAGAATAAACTGTTAAGGAAAGTAGTGTGTCATTTAATAGAAGAAATTGGTTTAAAATATAAAATTATATTTTTAACGAAATTTAGCGAAACAATAACTCGCATTGTTTACATCAAGGAAAAGTGAAAAATATTGACAATACTGTATGTACTCAGTGAGAACAATTATGCAGTAGTAGTAGTTTAGTAATTCAGCAAAAAAAAAATAATAAAATAAATGAAAATCCCACAGACTTTACTCAAATAAAGTTGAATTTAGGCAGTGAGAAGCAAAGGGATGCAAGTGAACATTTTCAAGTTTTGAGTAAAACGTGTTTGAAGATAAGTCCCTAGGTAGGCTTTCATTGAAATTTTTTTCTTAATCATGCTGTATAGCAGCAACTACCAGGGCTACTAGTACCATCTCTTGCCCCAAGACAGAGGAGAGGTTCACCTACAGTGTGTACTGGTTGCCTCCAAATTTTTAGTTTTGCCACTTGCATCCCTTTTCTTCTCACTGCATCAATTGGTTTCTGTAAGGAAAAACCGACTCAAGCCCATTTTCAAATGTCGAAGTTTAATAGCTTGTGTAGAGAAACCTAAGTTCTATGCTCCTTCCCGCCTATTATTCCAATAGAGGGCGCTGCAAGCGCTTATTGAATGAAGTAAGTAGATTATGGAAAAATTTAGTGGCAGCACTGACAGTGGAAGAGATGGAATAGAATTCGAAACACGAGCGCAAGCTCCGTGGAAGCGAGTAATTCGCTGTTTAGAATAAATGATTTGGTTTAATCACCAATATGTAAATATGTACATAGTCTTCAATAAAGATGTTAAGTTTTCTTCGAGTCGAGATATCTGAATCTACCACTGAACCACCGGATTGACATAGAATTGCACTTTTTTCCCACAGCTTGATCATTTCATTCTCCTATGTAACGAATTTTGAACGATTTTCCATGGCATATGTAATATTTCATATATTTTTTACATAATTACTTATTATCGCTTGTTTAATGAATATGTACCCATTTTATTTCATAAAATATTAGTCCCTTCGCAATTATTGAGCTTTTTATTTAAACTTCATGGGACTGAGTTGGGATGCTTAAATACGAAAGTAAGATATAAATATTCATTCCGAAAGATCAATACTGAATATCATTTGATGTAACCAAAAATAAAATAGAAATATTTTCTCATAAAAGTCAATAATTTCTGAAGTTTGTAAAAGCTTTTTAATATGCATGATAGAAAGCCACTATCGTAAAAAGTTTTTATTCCGTTTCTTCATTACTACTTAACTTTGAATACAGGAAATACACAACTTCCTCGTAAACTACGTTTAGGGAGGTTTTATGACCTTTCTCTGTTGGAAATTAAAAGTGAACTTTGAACAGAACTTATATTAGAAACTGTACCTCAGTTCGCGAAATATTATTTCTTTTTAAAGAGAACTCATTACGTATGGTGGTTTTTCTTCAATTTTATGCCTTAAACTTTAAATATTTAATGTCCTAAGTTAGTGAATTTAAGTAAATGTTTTATTTTAATTATGATGATGAACCTAAATGAATAAAAATTAATAATTTGTTCTAAATGCATTTTCACATAATATTACAGTATATGTTTGCATGTATTTGCACATGTAATATTAGTGTAAGGAATATGATTCTAGTTTTCTAGTGAAGAATTTTTAAAAATATATAAAAAAGAGCATGAAAGAGCTTTTTAAAGCTGCAATTTGCAAACAAATAAGAAAAATTATGACTTTGAAGTCTGATTCTATCAGAACAATATCTCAATATTTTCAAGTTTTTTTTCCTAATGGAACTATAGAATAAAGCGTAGAAATGTTTACGAAATAAAAAAAAAGTACATTACATTAAAAAAATATTAATGAGGAATTTTTTCTTATTTTAAGGCGTGTGAACTTGATTGAATGTTTAAATTTAATTACGATATGATGAACTTTTTGTGAATAAAATATAATTAATTTGTAGTTTAAACATTTTTACAAAATACTACTGTATGAATTTGCATGTATAGGAAAACGAGGGACACCTTTGCTCATGGTATGTTTGACTAGGAAGCAAAAAATCTTGAAATATTCTCAAGTAATGGAAATAATAGTTTCACTTCTTAGCCGAACTTTTAGAGCAAGGTTCCAGTTTATTTTTCTGTGTTAGCAGATGCTAATGTAAATTTAATATTTTTTTTTCACGTAAACATTTTGTTTTAAGCTAACTAAGAAGCTAAACTTAGACATGGTAAACCATTATATAAACATTCAAGTAAATATTTACTTTTTCTTCCTTTTACAAAAAAGTATTGTATCCGCAAAAAAATTTTCACTCCAAAATCGACCTCAATTTCCGTTTTCCTCACCCCGAATGAATGTTGCGTTTTTTTTTTTTTTTCGTCCCGACCACACGTGCATACATACCTAATAACGTATCGATGCCCGAAATATCCATTTTGACGATTCCCGAGTTAGTTACAACGAGTTTTCTCGTGACGTCTGTATGTATGTGCGTATATACGTATGTGCGTATGTATGTCGATAAACTCAGGAACGAAATGTCCTAGAAAGTTGAAATTTAGTACGTAGACTCCTAGTGGGGTCTAGTTGTGCACCTTCCTTTTTGAATGCATTCGGGTGCTTCTAAAAGGGTCTTTTGCACCTTTTTAGGGGGGAAATCATTGTTAATTTCGACGCAAACTCAAGTGGTGTTATAATTTGTCGGACACTTGGCGACATATCGCCAGTCTTTTGGTCGCCAAGTTTCGTCGCCAAATTGGTGACAAATGTGGCGATTTTTTTTTAAATCTGGTTTCAAATTCGCAACTTTTGGTCATATTTAGAGAGTTAACTATTGAATCACATTAAAATTACCTATAATGGGAAATAACATTAAATTGGTGTAAAAGGAAGTCATGTGATGCACACATTAGCTCGTTTTATTTAATATATATATATATATATATATATATATATATATATATATATATATATATATATATATATATATATATATATATATAAGGTAGGTGCGGGTATTAAGGCCTGTCGGGTAATAAGGCCTAAACAGCGAAAATATAATTTAAAATGGTTGTGGCCGCTCAAAAACGCTATCGTAGATAGTTTACACTCCCAGATGGCACCTCAAACTGGTCGCAACGCCATGCTCAGTTGTTTTGACCAGCGAGCCCAGATTCATTTTCACGGAACGCTTGTAAGACACGAATAATAAAAAATCGTCAGATTGAAATGTAAGTAATTTTTGTAATATCATACTTTTATGCATAGTTTTGCGCTACAGTTATCTGTCGTGAATGCTTCTATCGATATTTCATGTCTGAGGGAAATAATATGATCGAATTATTGTACTTTTTTGTATTTTTTTAAATTCGACGTCAGCGGCTAATAAGGCCTACGAAAGTTGACCGTAGGCCTTATTATACTCCTTTTTTTGTAACGTAGTTTTTCAGCTGTGCATCTTATTTTGAACCTTTCTCAACATGGTATGAGTGTTTATTAGTAATTGCGGCTGTTTACGACTTGGTTCATTCTTATTTTAGTGCCTACATCACGATGCCCCCCAAACGAGCACTGTGGTCTGATAATGACTTAGTGTCGGCTGTCCAAGCAGTAAGAAGAGGTATGCTGAGCTCATATAAAGCAGCTGTGAGGTATAATGTTCCCAGGAGAACCATTAGAAACCATCTCCAGACCGGAAGTTTGAAAAAAACACTTGGTAGAAAATCTATTCTCAGTGATGACCAGGAAGCTGATCTTGTCATCAGAATTTTGAGGTTTGCTGAAGTAGGGTTGCCTGTGACACCACGTATTCTCCGACGCTTGGTTTATAAATTTTGTGAGCTTAATAACATAAAGCATAATTTTAATAAACTTGCTAAAGTTGCTGGTAAAGATTGGTTTAAAGCATTTATGAAAAGACACCCGGAAATATCTAGACGAAAAGCTCAATTTATGAACCCGGCCAGAGCTCAAAAGCTTAACAAATTTATCGTTAATGATCACTTTAACAGACTGAATGAAATTTATGATAATCTGGACTTGAGAAGTCATCCTGAAAGAATATACAACATGGATGAGAAAGGCTGCCGTCTCACAGTTCACCACCAGCAGACTGTTTTGGCAAAGAAGGGGACTAAAAGAGTGCATTTACAGTCTTCGGAACACGCCGAAAGTGTCACAATAGCTGGATGTGTAAATGCAGTTGGTACTGCTATACCACCAATGATAATATTTAAAGGCAAACGGTTGAAGGCAGAATTATATGATAATTTGTCACCGGGTTCTTTGGTAGAAAAATCTACAAAGGGGTACATGACTAATGAACTTTTTACAGAATTTCTAAAACACCTATCTAAATTTAAAAGTGCAGGAAAGTCCCTTTTAATATTTGATGGAGCGGCTTGTCACCTAGACTTAACAATCGTTGAAGTCGCCGATTCTCTCGATATATCATTATACTGTTTACCTTCGAACACCACTCATGAACTACAACCCCTTGATAAAGCCGTCTATCGATCATTTGAACACCACTGGGATGCAGAAGTTTTATCATTTATGGAACAAAACCCAGACAAAAAGCTCAACAAGGCACGGTTTAATGTTATTCTTTCAAATGTCTGGTCTAAATGCATGACACATAGTAACATTACAAGCGGCTTTAAAGCCACTGGTTTGTATCCATTGAATCCACAGGCTATTTCCGAAACAGCTTTTGCTCCGTCTGTATTAACAGAAATTCCAGCTCCCGAAGCTGACAAATTTCAAGAAAAAAATTCGCAACCTCGCACCTCCCTCACGCCAATAACCCCAAGGCCTTCCACATCGACAGCACAAGATGAAATAATTAACAGCACCGCAAACAAACCTCCTGGAGCGACGTACGGCATGGTTTACGGTTCTAGTTCGGACGATGAAGAGGACAATGTACCACTAGCTCCACTAAAAAAAAAGACATTTCAGGAGCTTATGCGTACTCCAGTGAAAAATACTGAAAAAACATCAATTTTAAGAAGAAAATCTATTGATTATCGAGGAATTAAAGTCACCAAAGAACTGTTTGATGAATATAGAAAAGAGAAAAAAGCAAAAAATAACGTCAACCCTCAAAGAAAGACGATAAAAAAAATACCAAAAAAAAAAAACGATGCTAGTTGGTACTGTCACGCTTGTGAGGAGGATAAAATGATTGACATGAGGCCCTGTTCAAAATGCAACAGGTGGTATCATGAGCAATGCGTCGGTTTGACAGCCGATGACAAAGATATTTTTGAGTGCCCTGACGGCTGTTTTTTTTTTTTTTTTTTTTTTTCAATTTTTTTTTTTTTTTTGTTATTTTGAAGATTTTCAGCATGAGTAATGCTTAAGGATATTACAAATGATTTCAATTACCAATGTTATTAGCTTATTTTGATTATTTACGAGTGTTAAAATATTAGGCCTTATTACCCTACCGTAGTATAATAAGGCCTAATTGCAAGGTTTTTTTAAATAATCAATTTTATGTTTGTTTTCGGCAAGAAAGGCCGTTTTTTGTTATTTTCGTGTAGTAATTGAATGGTACTTTAATTAAATTTGCAATTTGCTGATTCGGATCCTTTTCTTCCCATTTTATTCCAAATCTCCCTTAGGTAGGCCTTATTACCCGCACCTACCTTATATATATATATATATATATATATATATATATATATATATATATATATATATATATATATATTTTTTTTTTTTTTTTTTTTTTTTTGCATATTAGTTTTAAAGCAGGTGAGGAGCACTTGAGAACACATTATCTAGGGTAATGTGAACAGTTCGCATATCCTCTCCCTAACATCAATATTAGTGTAGGGTAATGTGTGCTTTAAAAAATTGTGTAGATTCAAATTAATTATTTTTCCACAATCAGTTGGTATTTTTTTTATTTATTGTTAATATTTCTATTAATTAGTTTTTTATATTTCAAATTCATTTTAACTTCATAGTTCGTAAGCAATTGAAAGTTATATAACACTTACATTAAATAAAAAGACAAAATATTTGTATTTTATAGAAAATTAAAAATTAAAATAATTTAAAGATTCATTCGCATATTCTGTATGAAGTTTAAACGCAAAAAAGCAATTATCTTAACAAAACAAAATTTTCTTTGTAGCATGCAGTTTTATGAGATTTCTCTTGTCCCTCCAGTGAGCAGAACATGCTACGAAACGTAACTTTATACTGCTCAGTAGAGTTACATAGTTCCGAAAAAATATTTTCGTAAAGACACACTTTTCTGAACAATAATCGAACACATTATAGGTTACTGACCCTTCAATGTAATACGTATATATGTATATGTTTATATTATAAAGTGCACATTTTGACTCCTTATAGGGGCACATGTGACCAATTGTAGACATTTTTTTAAATACCACGAAGTAAAGAAATATATCTATTTTTTTTTTTTTTATTTGAAGAAAATCCGTGATACAAAGATTAGACAATTAAATAGAGGGGATATCTTTACTTTCAAAAATTGATAGTATTTTTGGAAAAATAAAGAAATGAAAAAAAAATGTATATATAGACTAGAACGTCGTTTATCCGATATTATTAAATTATTGATTTTATTGATTCGATATCAATGAAACCGTATTAATTTCATGAATATAATTATTTATTTTTTCTAACGACGAAAATTACTATTTTTTTTTTAAAGTACAGAAAGAACTTTTAAGCAGCATTTTGCAATAAAAAAAAGAAAACTATGACTTAGGAGTTGAATCCTATTAGAATAATTTTTTAACTTTTCTTTGTAAAGACATTATAAAATAAAAACCATCAAAACCATAAAAAGTCCTAGAAAAGTTTTAGAAATTAAAAAGTACATCTCTTTTTAAAAACAGTTATTGCATGGTTCTTTTCCAGTTTTTAGTTTTTGTTCTTTTCTGCATTAAAAAAGGATGAACTAGTTTTACCTTTCTGCCTTCCATATTTTTAATCTGTGCCTATTGTTTCTTCACAAGACTAAGAAAAATTTAAGGAATCAGTCATAAAAATGCATTTTCCTATTTCAAAAGTTATTTTTCGTGAATTCTTAAATATAAAAGAGTATTCTCTATGTTTATCCCCATTAACTTTATACGAAGGGAGAAAAAGTGAACCAGATATGAGGCAGTGAGAAGCAAAGGGATGTAAGTGGACTATTTTAAGTTTCGAAGTAAAACGCGTTTAAAGATGAGATCCTAGGTAGTTTTTCATCGATTTTTTTTCTAAATCATGCTATACAGCAGCACCTACCACGGCTACTAGTACAATCTCTTGCCCCAAGACAGAAGAGGGGTTCACCTACCATGTATATTGCTTATCTCCAAATTTTTAATCTTACCACTTACATCCCGTTGCTTCTCACTACCTCATATGCACTTTAAGGGAAATATTTTCTATCATACACCGTATGTTTAAAAAAAATGGTTAACCAAATAATTTTTTTTTCGAAGTTTTAAAGACAAAAAATGGACACTCAATGGAAACCAGGTTTGTATATCTAAGCTATAAAAAGATTTTGTGTACCATGTATGTAAAATTAATGTATAAATAGAGATGCAGCAGCGTACTTTAGAAAACTTTTTTTTTTAAATTAAATGCTTTAAGAACAAAAAGTAAGAGTTCTCTACAAATTTAATCTTTATCGTCCTCTTTTGGCACAAAGCTTCACACATGACCTTACGCTTCTATTTTAGTTATTTAAATTCTTGCTTTAGTTATTTTATTTCTCTTAATTGGAATATAAGAAATATTATGCATTTTTAATATAAACCAGCGTTTCTAAAATTGTGTTCCGCAGAATTCCAGGGTTCCTCCAAAATCAATTAAGGGTTCCAGGCAGCTTACATTGTCTTTTTTTAACGTTCAAATTAGACGCTTAAAAAACTCATTAGGGTAATCACTTCTCAAGTTACGCGCGTAAAGAAGGTAGCATATTGATCTTCTATAGTCATAATATTTTCGTCACAAACGGATGACTCTAATGATACATCTAGACTTTAAATATTTCTTGATGCCATTAGGTACTCGTACGTAGTGCAATATTGGGAAATTTTCTGTCATGAAAACCAATAACGCCAAGCTACGTAATGTAACGGCACCAGTAACAGACGTGCTTAAGACATCGCTCTCGGGTTAACTCGATTTTCTGAGCCTCTTAATGTATTAAGACTTTTTTAACTATTTCATGCAACTACATTTCATTTAACGTTTGGCTGCTTCTGGATCCTCTGAAATAGTTAATACTATTTTTATTTGCTCAATTTCGAAAAAAAAATCCAACCCCCATAACAGACACCGAAAAATCTGATGATACCCAGTTACAGAAATGATGAGAAAAGGATGGGTCGTGGACAAAAATCCCTTTTTCTCTTCAAAATGTGCAAAAGTTCTTTATTTTTAGAACCTTATTACCTTAATAAATTTAAATGAACATGAAACACCAGCTGAACTCGTGGTGTCTGTTCATAATTTTCCACCACTACCTAATAAATACCAACTGACACATCAAACTCACTCTGATGACACTGGATGGTTGCATCGTATTCATGAGCCACAGAAACGTCAGTTTTACCCCCCTTCCCATTACTAAAATCCAAACTTACGACTGTCTGTTACTGTTTAACAGTCAGTCGTAATGACCACATGACATCGTCATCATGGGACCACATGACATGGTCCCATGTATGATGCAGGTCCCATACATGGGACCTGCCCATGTAAAGGTCCCATACATGGGCAAGTTACCTCGGTGACAGGAACAAGGGACCCTCGGAAAGTAATGTCTCTTACTGGTGCCATTACTCTTCTGGGCAGAAAATGTTTGATCCTCTGAATTCTATTATTTTTTTAAGATAGCAAAATTCCAAGGCACAACTGCTTTGAAGTTTATGGTGATAGAGTAAGACCACAAGTGGAGTATTACTGGGGTTGTAAAACACATGAAAATAATACTTAAAATGTTTATAACTAGGCACTTGCTGTAAAACTTAAAAAAAAAAAAATTTGAATTTTGGCATTTTGAATTCAAATTACGTTTTTCGCAATCACGAGTGTGTGTATGTAGGCGTGCGTGTTTGTGTGTGTGGGGGGTATGTGTGTTTGTGCGTAGGGGTATTTGTATGTGTGTAGGCATGTGTGTTTGTGCGTAGGGGTATTTGTATGTGTGTAGGCATGTGTGTTTGTGCGTAGGGGTATTTGTATGTGTGTAGGCATGTGTGTTTGTGCGTAGGGGTATTTGTATGTGTGTAGGCATGTGTGTTTGTGTCTGTGTGCTGGTATAAGTGTGTGGGTAGTTGTGTGTATGAATGTGTGTGTGGGGGGGATGTGTATGTGTGTGCATGCATATGTGTTTGAGTCTATGAGCAGGTATGAAATTGTGGGTAGTTGTGTGTATGTGTTTGTGTATGTGTGTGTGTATGTTTGTGTGCGTGTGTATGCGTGCGTGTGTGTGTAGTTGTGTATGTATGCGCTTGTGTGTAGGACATGGATGCAACCCGGAGACGGCTTTCGCTATTGGAGCAGCATCGTGAGGAGCCGGTCGACGGTGATGGTGCGAAGGTTGGCGGTGGGAAAATAAAAGGATAGGACATCAAAACAGTTTTTTTTTTTTGCTCCAAAAAAAAAAAAAAAAAAAAACTGACATTTATCATTTAACAGAAATTGTATTACATTTCCGTTTCGTAGCTTTGCTTCAAACGCAATTGAGGTACGCAGAACTGCCGGATTGGGTAGGGTAATTCAGTGCGATACAAGTTTTCAATTTTTATTTTCTGAACTAGCTACGCCGTCGCTCGGTTTTGCTCGGTCCACCCTGAAAAAAAAGTTATGTCAAGTGAGGCGTGTTCAACAATCAGGCTTGAACAAAAAAAAAAAAAAAAAAAAAGAAAACTTTGAAATTGTGCAGCAGATTCAAAAAGGAAACGTTTAAAATACCGCGATTACAGGAAAAGCCTCAAAACAAAATCCAGAATTTTATTTCTTCATATTCGAGAAAAAAAATGGCAACAAATATTTTTTCTCAATGATTTTCTTTACGCTACAAATTTTAATAGAAGCGTTGTTGCTAAAAGTTGAAATGAAGCACTGAATATTAATTTGAATGGAATAATTTGCAAAATAGGGATTTTATGTCGAAATCAAAGTATTCTAATTAAAAGTTTTGAATTAATATCTCCAATAATTATTATCAAAGGATTATGTTAAATAGCCAAACATAAGGGCGAGAAAATTAGAAATATATCGATACCTGGTTCGATGGTCAGTTTACTGGCATTTGGGCGGAATAACTGGGACATAGATACATACGATAGTTTTTAATTATATGAGATTAATTTAGAAGGACCTAATTAATTAGTTGATTTTAACAGCAAATTTTGGATTTCTTATGTTTCACATGTTAAAAAAATCAGTCAAGTAGCGGTTATATTTAAGGTATTGCAGAGTTTTTCAATTTCAAGGTTTTTATTTTAGAAATGGCGCTGTTTTCGATCATTCCAGCGCCAAGCAGACAACGGATTTGCCAAGTGTCACATCTCTTTGTTTGCCTTCGCTATCATGTTTCACGAAATATAGTCGAAGAAAAAAGAAGATATGAAAGAAGAGAAAGAAAGAGATGAAACTGAAATAAAATATTCACGTTTGAGTTGTCATTTCCCTCAATCGACCTCAATAGGAAAGTGATTAATTAGTTGTTCAAGAGGAATGATTGATGAATCCGACTTTTTCTTTCCTTGCGAAAATAATTGGAGTGTGAATATTTTATAATTGTATTTCATTACAATCTGCTTCAACGACAGACAGATGAATCCTTTCATTTGTGAAGAAAGGAATTTTTAAACGTGATTTATTGCTAATGTGGTTATAACTCGAGAAAAGAAAAAATGTTTTCCACAACGAATTGATAGCTATTTCAAACACGTTGTTGGATACTCATGATTTTGCATTTGACTTCAAGGTACGAAAATCTTCGAATAAGTAGTTCGACCGAAGTACGAACATCCATCTCTGAATAAACAATGTGCATGTTTTTACCGAAGTGAAATATTGCTATTTTTTTTCAAACTATAACATAAATAATTTATTTCTTTGACTGTAGTTCTTTTTTGACGGTAGTTGATGACCCTTTATTTTTACCCTTTGCGATCCCCACTGTCCACCGGGCCTTCGTAAGAGCGATCTCCTCGTGGGTTTCTGCTGCTTTTCACTTCTTACACATTCTCTAACTCTCACTTGCACGCACACATTTATTTTGCAACGCATGTAGCACCAGCAGTTTCATAGGGGGCCGTAATAGCACCCAAAATGGTATCATTTTTGGCCATGAAATAGCATAGACGGTAATTTAGGGAGTCAAAGAGGAAACTTTCAGGAGGTCCCATTGATGCTACAAGCCCTACTAAAAGCAGGGGAGCCCACACCACTTAGAGCAAGGGCTCACCCCCTAAATATACCGAAAAACCCCCAAAAGCAGGAGCTCCCTCTAAAAAGTGAAAGATTCCCCTCAAAACAACCCCCTTAAAAACTTCAATGGAGTAATCTGCGCCATGACCCCCCCCCATAGGTGGGCATCCCTGCTAAGAGGTACCATAAACAATCCGTAGTTTAACGTGCAGCGTTACAAGTGTTAATCTTCGTGTGTGTGGGAGGGGGGTCACTGGTACTTATTCATACCAAATACCATAGTGTGAAATCTGCGTAAGTGGGCCATTTGCAGTGCAGTACTTTAGAGGTGAGGACTACAGCTTACAAAAAACCGAAATTTTGGAATCTTGATTTGGAAGTAACCCACCAAAAGTTGGGTATTCGGTAGTCAAAAACACGCAAAAAATATTATCAAGTTTGAACAACTCCTTGAGGCCTCTTCCCTGGCTAAAATTTCTCTAAAAGTATGAAAAAAAGGTCAATTTTCAAACATTTTTATGAAATTACAAATGTAAAAAAAAAATTTCTACTACCGTTCAAAAGCGTTCTTTTAGCACTATTTTTATACATCTTTAAAAATCATTTATATATTCTTTAGTTTTTGATTTTTACGTAAGTCTAACATGGCGCGAAATTAACCAAAAATGGACTTTTTTATAGTTTTTTTGCACATTGCAATGTTTCTTCTTTATAGTCCAGTTATTAATTTTTGAAAATGAACGAGTACATTTCAGCTTTATGTTTGAAATGCAATTATATTTTTTACAGTAACAACTCAACAGCCAGCTGGGTTGACGCCCTGCACAGAACTTTCCCTGGCTCAATGTAATACATCCACAGACCATTAATGATCGTCGGCGGCAAAACTCAACCATACAAACGCCTGCTTTGTGGATCCTTCGTATGGTACAACCTAAGGCAAATCGCTAAGTGTTGGGTGAGATTTAGAAAAGTAATTTACAGTAGAGGTGGGCATTGTCGTTCTTTTTAATGATCCGTTCATAAGAGGACCGTTCATTCTTTTGATCCGTTCATTCAACTCGTTCATTTGAAGACTTCGTCCATTCAAAAACATAGCAGGTGATCTCTCTGCAAGACATACTCACATACATTCGAAATGTTTCATCAGCTCAGTAATATTTTTTGAAGGAAATAAAAACTAAAATGATCTAAAAGTAAGAAAATATGCCTTTGAAAAAATGAATCATTTTTTTTAAAATTACGGTTTAGATGTATAAAACAACTATAGTTCATTTTGTAAGAAATTTATAAGTTGCCGAATGGTGAGATATGTTTTCCATTCCAAAAATCGCAGGTTAAATTTCAGCATGTCAAATAATAAGTATTGAACTTTTCTAGCTACAGCACTGTATATATAATTATAGCATTACCAATCGACCATGTATATAATGAAAAAGGTAACAACAAATATATCCGTAGCTCAGCCAGAATACTGTATAACTTAATTAAAAAACAAAGACCCATCTAAAAATATTAGATAGTTTCAAAATTATTCCACAATACCAATGAAAAAAAAACCACAGCAATTTTAAAATGGGGGAAAATTATACAATTATAATCAGTAAAAATAAAGCTACATCAATACAGATGGTAGTTGATAGGGATGTTATAGAAGACAAAAGGTTTGCCAGAAAAGTGATAAACGATATTTTTAGACATAATTTTGGCGACAGAAAGTGAGAGAAGTGTTTTAGCAGGTGCGTGAGACAAGCAGTGAGATCCAAGCATTTTGTTAGTAGCCCAAATGAGTTACACAAAACATTGCTAAAGGATACATTGGAAATTTGCAAATGAACTGCGACGGTTTAAAAAAATGATGATTAAAGCAGAAAGTAAAAAGGATCGAACCAATATGTTGTACTGCACTGAGAAAAAGGAAATTGGAGATTGATTGAGAGATAAAAATTTAAGATGAATGTTTTTCTTTTTTTTTTTTACAAATGCGATTTTATCTAAAGTGTATCAATATAATATTTAAAACTGCTCACCTTTCAAAATAACGGTCGTTAGTTTTTTAAGCGAACGAACGAATCCATTCATATTAAGGATTCGTTCTTTCTGACCCGTTCGTTAATGAACGACACATCCCTACTTTCGAGTCAGCTGAAAACGGGTGATAGCAAAAACAAAACATGTATACCGGAAAATAGTAGTCAGCTGAAACGGTTTGTCTTTCCATGTCCCAATTTATTTCAATAATGTTTTTTAAAAATCATTAAGTAGCGGTGCGTATGTGTATGCAAACGAATGGTCCCGAAATATATTTGAAAACTGATAATTAAGGAAGGGGAGAAAAGGAACAAATGGTCCTGAAATTTATTTGAAAACTTTTAAGTAAGGAAGGGGAGAAAAGGAGAAATAAAAATTAAAAAAGGAATACTTTTTGCTGGGTGTGAAAGAAAGAAAAAGAGAGCACTGGTCACATTTACATACTTGAATAATTAAATGCTTTTTTTGTAGAAATAGTCAGTAAAAACGTTTGTTTTAGAGTCAAAAAAATTACCTTAGTTCGAAGTTAATAAAAGATACCTTGAATATTGCACAAATACCAATAACTTGTTTTAGGGTTACCCCCTCACTTTTTCTTTTCTTGAGAAAAATGAGTCAGTTTAGAAAAAAAGTACCATTTCTTATTATCTGTAAACTAATTTGTTTTACATTGTAAAACATGTTCATTTCAAAACAGGAGTGTAGCTCTGAAGCACGTGTCTACAATTCCCAATTCTATTTGTGCAACTTTAATGGTCTTGTAATGTTCATTCCGTTTATTACCTACTGCAAACTCAACAATCGAGAAAAATTGAACAGAAGATTGTTATTCGTTTAAGGCTCACTGAAACGTACACCGCCAATGCGTAATATTTCATTTTGCACAAAGGTAAGTGTTAAAAATCCATTTATTATTTAGAACAAAGTTCCTAAATTTTCGTCATTAGCGTCTACTAAAATCCTCATGATTTGCATCATAAGAGACAGTGCTGAGAAAATGTTTTGAAGAATGATTATGAGATTTTTCGGATCATACCAAACATTTTGTGGTTATTTTGCTTTGTTTAGCCGCAGTAAATATTGATACTTTATAATCATTTTTTTTTTAGTACATTCTTTACCATTCACTACATTACGTACAGTATACGGGGTGTTCCGTTTTAACCTGCAAGACCTTTACTTTTGCAACCGTTTGTCCTAGATGTATACTTTCAATAGCAAAAACGTTCAAAATCTAATGCAGAGTTAAGATATTGAAAAATTGAAGCGAAAATCAAAATAGGTCAAAATGTACAAAATGTAGTTTTTATACGGACCCCAGGTTTTTTATTTAGGGAAATTTTCATTATTGAAAAATCATTCCAACACAAAAAGTTTGAAATTAGTACGACCAATATTCACCGAGCTATGAAATGCAGAGGTTTTGTGACTTACACCACTTTACACTCGCCGTCAATAACACCTTTTGGGGGAAAATATAGCGGTTAACAAGGGTTTAAAATTATATGTGAGCATAGAGTGCGATTTTTCAAACTGTTCCAGGTTTTGTAGTGTGCTTTTGCGTATCATGGCATAACATTTGCATTTATTTTGGAATAGCAACGAAAAATACAAATACAGTCGAACCCGCTTAATGGAATATCCAGTTGCCATGAAATATATTCAAATAAGCAGGATATTCCATTAACAGGGATTAAAATAACTAGTTTCAGCGATTTGGTGTTTTGAAAGTTCATTGCATTAAACGGGAAAATTCCTTTAACCGATATTCCAATAAGCGGGCTCAACTGTACTTATTTTATTTACTTCGACAACCTGACATTCCTCTGAAAGGGCGATCAGTTCTAATCTCATCTTTTGTATGGTCCCTTCAAAATTTAAACTCAAATGTCTCCTCGAGTTTTTGTCGCACAAATGTCAAGTTTTTTGTGTCAGTAATAGTTTTTAATGGAGATTATTTCTGTAAGAATTAGTTATGGGACCTGGGCCCATGTAAAAAGTTGAATTTTGTATTTTTTGGTTCATTTTTATTTTTGATTCAAACTTTCAATATCTTAACTCCGCATGTGAATTTGAACATTTTTGCAATTAGTACCACTATTAGTAGTTGCTACAACTAGAACTAACTTTTGCATCTAGGACTAACGGTTGCAAAAATAAAGGTTTTTTGCAGGTTAAATCAGAATACCCTGTATATAATTTTAAAATACACGCACATACCAGGGGTCAATTCGTAAATTATCTAGTACCGAAACCCCGATTGAATCTCGAGTCGTGACCAATTTAATGTGAAAGGGAAAATTCTTTTCCCAGAAAAAGATCATATTTGTTATATTAAAAGGAAACTTTCAATGCATTCGGGGGTAAATCACCCATATAGTTAAGTAATTCAAAATACGTGAAAGCAAAATATTTAAACATGCTTTGCTTACACCATTCGAGTTAATGCTTTTCCCTAAGGGCAAAAGTATTATTTAAGCAAATAGGGTAATTAGTACCTGATGTTCTTCTTCTGACGACATGAAACTTATCGATTTCTTCAGTTATTCAATTATTGGTTTTTAATCAGTTACTCTTATCGAACATTAGGAATCGATTAAGAGATATCTACGATTTGTTTCGTAAAAGTGATGCGTTTCTCGATTCCAGATACCACTTGTAGGGTTTTTAATTTATTTATCTCCAAAGTTCATCAACAATAAAATTATAATGCAACCTTACTAGCAATACAATAGTTTGTGATACATTGTGTAAGAGCAAATTTGTTCAACACTTCTACTTTTTACTTAAAACGTCAATCCTTCGACTGTTTTGTACATTTTCAATAGCATTCAAATCTTAGTTTTTAATGACAACGCAAGTTTCTGTATGTTCAATATAGTTATTTTGAACTGAGGTTTTTACTCCTTACATCATAGCGTTCAAATTTGTCTGCCGTCTTTTTTTTTTATCAACATCCTTAACGAAACAATATATCAAGCATAATAAATTTCAAGTTAACATTCGCTTTAAAAATGACGGATTACCTTACAGTTAAACTTCTGATCTCTCTCCTATGTAACGGCGATAAATAGCATTAATGTCGTAGCTATATCGTCGTAACGAACTATTTTGTATTCAGATTTTCAAAGTGCTCGGATTTTCAAAAACATCGTAGAAAATACCGTTTATCAAAATAGTATGTCGCTTAACCAAATAAAGTAGTTATGGAATATAAATGTAGGGGAACGTGGGGCAATGTTAAATAACGAGGCAAAGTGAAATGGTGAAATATTTTCTCTGATTTCAATGCTACCTATCTGGTAATCTTTTAAGCATAGTAACACATGTAGTCTATTCCAGTCAGGAAAAAAAAATAACGCCGTATATTAAAGAATGTGATAATACAGGAAATTTTCAAAAATTGATTCTCTATTGTTATATTTTTTTGAAGTCAAAAAATATTTTGGTATGGTAAAATGATAAAGTTTTTGCTTCTAGCATTTTAAATATTAATTGAGACCTTTTAGTATATTGGGTGCATTATTTATTTATTTATTTAATATTAAGTTTATTTGAATTTTAAATTTTTGGTACAATTAGTCAATCACGTGCGGGGCAAATTGGATGGGGCAAAGTGAAACAGCTTTTCGATTACTCGCTCAATCATTTACTACATCTATTACGTATTCACTTGTTAGCTAATTCATTTACATTCCTTAATGTAATAATTCAATTATTTATTCATTCATTTACTTACTTTCTTATTCATTTATTTTCTGATTTATTTGTTGAAAAATATTTTTTATAATCGAATAAAAAACATTTCATTAAAAAAAATATTTATTTATCAATTTGTCCCTTAAAAAATACAACGAAATTTTCCAGTTCTTTCAAGGCGCAAATTTACTGCCAAATATAAAAATAATGTTTCAATGCAAGTTTTCTTATAGGACAAAGCTTTTTCTTTATGTGCTATAATTTTCAAAACCTATTTCTAGTTTGTTAACTTTGAAATAGCTCAGCCATCTTAACCATTTCACTTTGCCTCACATTCCCCTACATTGCATACAATACAGTATAAAATGCAAATTATACAACTGCACATTAAAGCAAAATTCAACAAATAGGGCTTTCTTTATTTAGCTATTATAAAATAAACTTTTTTAAAACTTCATAAAATTGTTTTCGGATTTATGACGCTTCACTCTAACGCAAACCTTACAAATTCAATAAGTTTTTTTCTGTCTACTGATAAAAAAAAAACATATTAATTGATTAAGCGTGCTGCCTTTATTCTTTTTTATTATATTGGTTTAGAAACATACTAATATTTGAGAATAAAAAGACATATTCTTATTTTTTAACCGTGATATAAATTTTGAAAGAGATATGCAGTTGAAAGGGTAGGGTACACCGGGGCACGTTTACGCAGATTTGTTTGATGAATTTTCTAAATTTTCTGTTTTAACTTAGGAAATTTTAGACATTGTGGTTTTATGAAGTAGTTAATGGAGTCACCATTGGTAAGTCAGTTGTTGCTCTGTTTGTGTTTTTAACCGTTAAAAAAATAATTTTGAGTGTAAGTCGATTGCATAAACTTGTCCCAGACACGGGCCACGTTTACGCATATTTATTTTGATACCTAACAAGGATCTGTTAGCGCTTTGAACAGAATGTTTAAACATCGTTGAAAAAAAAGGAAATTTTTTACAGCCTGAATACTGCATAAAGTGAAAGCTGAACGGACATGAAGATAGCACTACATGATTGTAAGCTATAAGACAAGAATATGTAACTCAATTAAAAATTGAAAGGTTGATTTTAAAAACTAAATATCATGAAAACACTAAAACTTTTTGATACAGTTGATCGAAAAAGCGTCCTGACACATTTGGAAGTAAGACACAGTAAGAACGTGCTTAAAGTGCTCAGACGTCAACGCGTAAACTTGCTCCGTCGCCAAGTTTAGATTTATTTTTAATAATAAAAAACATATAATAACATTTTAGCTCATACAAATACAATTCTCAAAAAATAAAATTCTGCTAATTTTTATATATTTGTTGTTTCTTAACTAAGTATTATTGATTCACAATAAGCTTTAGAACGTTCAACTCAAAATTGACTCGACTTGGCAGAAAACAGATTATTTTTTCTGCATGCTAGACCGAAGCTCGACTGGCTCAAAAACTTGTGAGGATATTTGCTAGAGAGCAGCATCAATTTGTTGTAACCGTAGGCTCTCCAGTTATAATTCGTTTTGAAAAAAGGGCACTGCATAAACGTGACCCGGTCTACCTTAAAATATTCACCAGGCTCAAAGTAGCAGTTGATATTGATTGGCTTGAGACAATGGCTGGATTTTTTCTTACATAACTTGAGTAGTTTTTCTGTGATAATGTCTAAATAGTTTTATTGTGTATCACTTTTTGATTCCTCACCTATATTTGTTTTGATAAGTGCATTTACGATACAATTTCATAGTTGTAAGTAAGTATTTACAATAATTATAGACTACTTTAGATGAAATAGAAGTCAAGGTAACCCGCTAGAAAAGACGTTGAACTCTCAGGGCTTCGATACTAACCGGTCAAAAATCTTCCGTGTTCGTTAATAGTGATTGGGGAGCTAAAAATTATTCGTAATCATATTCCTAAATCCACACCTCTTAGGGTACTGAACCAGGAATTTGGTTTTATGCTTAGATCAAAACTATCGACATTTTAATAAATGTAGCTTCTATCTGTCGTGAGATGTCTGAGCTAAATTGGACTTCCACTTTAGTGATGCGCTGTAAATCGGAAGTCATAGAATTTTAATTCGGGTAGCACTGTCCACTTGGGCTCCAATGAGTGTACTAAAGAATATTACAAATTTCTGGGTTGGTTGGACATCACTTATTCAAAACGTTTCCTACTGATATGTTCCCTGAAATATTACAGGCTCTATGAGGGGACGAAAAGATTTAAAAAGAGATACCTATACGTAAAGTATAAAAAGGACGTTGAAGATAATATATTTTTTACATTTAAAAAAGTAGAAATTTAAAAAGAAAGTGACCTTAATAAATGGTTTCCATTGTTTAAGAATTTACCAACTAGACTTCTTGTCGAGATCAAAGAGGATAACTAATTTCATGCCTTCTGAAAACAGAGAGGATAAGCCTATCAGAAGCAGGACTGAAATCTGAGAAGGCCGCCTTATCCAATGAGGATTAAATATCATAATGTAATTTATGCACGAACTTCTCCTTTGATTTCCATTGGGCTCTGAAGAAGCTAGAGGCAGATTAAGCGAAACGTCAGACACATGAATCTTGGATAGACCGCGGTTTTCATGCCTAAGAACTAGTAATTTCATGAAGAGATTTAATTTTTTCAAATTTACTTATCAACTGTCACAAAATTAATGGTATTTTTGAAGAAAATAAGCAAGTTAATGTCGAATAAATAAATAATCTTGCAAAACTTCTTAATCTTCTGTTTAAGAAAAAGATTTAAAATAAGGATGCATAAATTTGAGAATAGAAAAGAGAGGTTTTTGACACTTGTGAAGTAAAATCCGCTAAACAATGGAAAGAAGGAAATCCAATGAAATACGAAGTCTTATTGTTTAAGCAATTCATTTGAAGGAAATTTAATTTATCTTTTATCATTTCGAAAAAGTGGCTCAATTTTTTCTTAACTACATCGAGGACTCAAACATTTTCATCGAGTTCCATTAATTAGTATCATTTGTTTTATGACCCTGCGAAGAGTTATTCGTTTGTACTTTCAATTTAGTACATATTTTTCCAACTGTTCATTGACTTTTTTGGTGTTCTTCTATTTTTTTTTAAATTGATGTACTTTATTGAAAGAATGTGTAGAGAATATTAAACTTATTTAGAAAGCTTAGCATTCTTCGACGGGGAGTTGTTCGCATTCGTTTTTATTCAATCCAGAAAAATATAATTAACTTTATCTGGACAATATCAGTCCTAGAAAGTTGAAAGCTACGAGTAAGTAAAAAGCAATTATCCGGATGTTGGGAAAATCCCGGGCGCCTTGCGATGCCGAGAACCTGTCTTTCTCATCCGTTGGAATAGAGTAAACAGCTTCAAACATATGCCTTGTACATAAGCTCATTTTTCGTATTTGTTTGATCAAGTGTTAATTAAACATTTTGCACGCCTCAGGCACGAATATACCACTTAAAAAGGGGGGGGGGGTGTCTTTTAAGTTGCATTGCTTTAATTATCTGGAAGATGGAATTTACGCGGTATTTTATTTCGTTGTTTAGTGCATTTTTTAATTTCCTTTATTAAATCCTTAGGATTTGGAGTTGGGACACCTAATAAACATATAAAAAACGTTTAATTCTGAAAAAACAAGAATTTCAATTGTCAAGGCTAAGCATTTTTTGAGCATATCCTAAATTACTCACATGCAAATAACTAATTTTTTTTATTTTTTTTTTATTATTTTTTTTTTATCGGGCATGATTTGTACTATTTCCTCAAGAATAACCCACATATTTCTTTAAACATTGATATTTCATTTAATTGATTTCCATTTACATTGCATTTCCTATAAAATTTCGACCGCATCAATGCACAGTCCTAAAATCAGTAAAACCACAAATGAGATGGAACGGAAGGCAAACCATCCGGTTTATATGCGGAAATGGACGCATCTATTAGTTTGCAGGGGTGGTAGTTTGCTCGTTAAAGATGTGCGGCTTTGCTTTATAACTTTTTAGTACATTTTTAATACAATTTTTTCCCGGTAATCTTTACTAATATTAAAGCTGAAAGTCCCTCTGTCTGTCCGGATCTCTCTCTGTCCGAATCTCTGTCTGTCAGGATCTCTGTGACGCGTATAGCGCTTAGACCGTTCGGCCGATTTTCATGAAATTTGGCACAAACTTAGAGCAGGAATTAAAATGGAGGGAGCAAGTTGAATCATTGTCTTAGCAAAAGCTGACCCGAAGATCACAAATCACATGACTCAGCAACAACGAATGTTTGGCACGTTTTGCACGAAACAAGCGAAAGGAACTTGATTTCTTCCAATGCTTTGCTTTAAAATCTATCACGTGACTTGGGGGTCTTGGTTTCATGAATGAAAGTATTCACTCACTCCATTTTATCTCTTCTCAATGGGCACAAAGCTAGTTTGTAGCATGGGAGTGTGCACCTCGAAGCGGTTTTTTTAAAATTCGATGTGGTTCTTTTTCTATTCCAATTTTAAGAACAAAATTATCATATGATGGACGAGTAAATTACGAAATTATGATGACGTGAAACCGTAACATGGGCACAAGCTCATTGGCGAGAAAATTCACCATATATTATTTGTAAACATACAGGCGAACCAAAAGACCTTTTAATTTTCTATTACGGGCAAAGCCGTGCGGGTACCACTAGTAATTTTATAAATCTGTAAAAATATATTCAATGTATATTCTCCTTACAAAAATTAAGAGATATGTTTTTACAACATAATTTTGTGCTTCCCATTTTGCTTTTACATTTATTTTACAGTAATTATTTTACAGTTTTCAAATGGGAACAGATAATTTTCTTTTTCTCTTATTTTCTTATTTTTTTTTCTTTCCCCTCAATTTTAACTAAGAGCTTGCAATAAATAACCAAGACCCTAATGACACCATGAAACGCGTAAGTCAAAATCCCATTGCTATTTTCCACTTCTCTCCTGATAGATTCATTCAGAAGGAACTGTTCTCATTTGGTCGCTTGCCAGATGACATGTCTTCTGTGGTCAGATTGCATGTTTATATGTTCCGCTAAAAGCCGCTTCTGATTGGCGGTTGGATGCCAACTGACTTCTTTTATGATTAGATGGATTAAATGTCAACAAACACTGCATTAAGATAAATAAATACCTTTGTGCTGAACAGTAAAGTAAGACAAAACAATTGCAAATTTGTGCTTCGTCTAATGTTGTTTTGTCTTACTAAACACTGCATTATTTGGTAAATTCTAACCACATTTAGTGGTAGAGCTGCCACAGACTGCTAAATTTGTCAAAGGCACCAAAGGCGGCTAGTATTCTTTTAAAAACTGTTATATTGAATGCCATTGTATTGTTATTCATTTCATTTTGCACCGATCATATAATATTCATGTGTCATGTTTGCTTATGGATTTTCTTTTAATATTTTCTCCCTTCACAAGTGGTGATTTGTTTATATTAAACGTATACCAAATATTGTGAAAGCATTAATTGTTGTTAAAATTCAAAATTGTCTAATCATAAACTCAACAAATAACACGCATGAACTTCAAAAACAGATTTTTTACATTGCAGTAGAACCTCATTAATACAGAAAAATATTGGAGTCAGGTCGTTCGAATTAGTGAAAATACGGATTGAACAATATATCTCTAAATCGAGCCAGTACACGTAATCAAGCTACAGAGTACACAGTTTAAACTGTATTCTAAATTCAAGAAAATGAAGCATAAAACTAAATAAGAGAAATTAACAAAATATATTACACATATACAAAATACAGCGTACATAAATGAATTATATACTGCTAATTTACCATTTGTATGTACATCTAAATAGTTGTTCGGATTAAGTGATTTTCGTGTTTAATAAGGTCCCGATTAGCATTAATAAGGGTATACTGTATTATTATTTCAAGAATATTACTTAACGAGCCGGAAGCAGTTTCTAAGCAGGCAAACTATTGCGTAAGAAACTTCAGCCTGTTTTGGCTACTGACTAAAGCCCCTTAAAATGACATAGATACTATACATTCAAAAGTCTACAATGTGTTTATGTACAACACACTGAGATTTTTTTCTTGTTATGCATCAATTAAAAAGAAAATATATTTTGCATGAGCATTTATGCTTTCGAAAGTGTCCTTATTTCCGTTCGTTTTTAAAAATTTTCTCATTGTAAATGTTGGCTATTATCACTTCTTTTAACAATATATTCAATTGGATGCACCTAAAATCAAAAAGTTCTAGCTAGTTTTTGTAGCTATAAAGTCATACCCCCCCCCCTCCTCCTTGCAATAGAAGATTTTTTTAACGTTGCTTTTTAATTTTTTTAAGGTTTTTTTTATACATTGTTTTGTAAAGGTTGATAATGAACGCCAATTTAGTATTGGGATTATCTGTCGATTTTTTTTTATTTTATGTATTACATATTAAGTGCTCAGACGTCATACACACTTCAGTATTTATTTTCAAGATTTATAGTTCCTACACATTTTGGGTTAAGTTTGTATTAAAATCTGTTTTTTAGACGTATACTCGAAAATGTAAAAGCGGTAATAGTTATTAATCTAATTATAAATTTAAATGTTTTATTTTATATGCTAGAGAGGCAACATGTATAACTTTTAAAACATTAACATTATTGTTATTAGTTCATGAATTTTCCTAAATGAACCTGAAATAGTTTTCCTTCAGGAGCACTAATGCATGGTAGTTTGCAAAAAGTACTCATTTGAAAACTCTAAAATTTTTTCGAGAGTTTTATCAAATTCTTAAAGTTATTTTGTAACTATCATCCAAAAGTTTATAATGTGATTAGGTATTGTTCTCAAAACTCTCACCTATATTCGTAATCCGCAAATTCCATTCTAATATATGGATCTGCATTAATCTCGCTTGTTTCTATTTGAAAGGACGAGGAATGCTAAATCCTTCAGCATTTAGGTCGGCAGACGCATACATTAAAAAGTGCCTTTTTAAAAGACGAACCCGAATCTCATTACGCAAATGGACTTGAATCACAAAGAAATTATTTTGCATAAAATCAATCGCAGCTTTGGAGGTTAACACTTTGCACATGTTTGCGATTCACTCTTTGGATAAAGTTCGCTAATCAGACTAAAAATTTTTAATTTAATTATTTCTCTTCACACGTTATTAATATGGAAAATGTAGGTCATTTCAAGTTCATTTTTAAAATCCTAATGTTTATTTATGTATATGTACTTTCTTTTCCCAACCTTTTGTTAGCAGTTAAAAAATCCTATTTTTTATGCACAAAGGAAATGTAAATAATCTTTATGCAAATATTTTTGCTATGATTTTTCTGGCTTACAATTACAAATGCACTCAACTGCTCGCTTATTTGTCACTTGAAAATTATTTTTTAATGTCTTCTACTAGTAAATTAAGCTGTAAATGTCTGAGAATGCAATGTACGACTTAAAACTAGGAATTTCCACAAAGCCAGAAAAAAAATAATAATATTAAATCTGAGTTTTTTTTCAGCTGAGCCATCTATATTTATGAATTACAAATATACATGTAGTACAAGATTTGAGTTTTTTACTTATTCTTAAATGATAATTATTAAATGTAAAGAATTAACAATTAAAAAGTTTCTATAGTGATTTAATTAAGCATTTACTTAGTTGAACTTACTGCTTAGTACCCACTGTTTGCTTTCCATTGAAGAACTGAACCACATCATATCGATGGACCAGGGTAGTTAAAAAAAACCTTTTTTTAGCTAGAGTCCTGGACATGCCCTATTTTTTTAGACTTGCTAATAGTATTATGCTGTAAAAGTTTTAGCTCCTTACTCAAATTTTAAGAGGGTGATCAATGACCCCTCCATTTAACATTAGCCGTATCATAAAACAAGCCACAAATTTTGAAACATTTAATTTCCCCATTTTTTTTTTTTTTTTTGTAAATATTTTTTATAGCAATGTGTATTCATATAACTAGTATATATTATAGTATGTAGCATTGTTTTTTCAGTTCAATGCATTTTTAACCCCCCTCCCCATACTTATGAAGTTTGGGGGAGGGGGTTGAGCACCCTCTTTCCGTTGAAATAGGAAACTAAAATTCTTCCAGTATATATCCACAAGTCTAAAAATATTGAGGGGTGTCCTGTTATCTTGGAAAAACTTTTTTTTACATGTATTTTTGAACCAGTTTACTGTGGACTCTCCTTAATGAGCTAAGTTTACTTTAGCTAGCACTTTGTACAAACTCTCAGCTTCAATGAGATGATATTTGAGCTCGGTTATTTCTTACTAGCCGCCTGCGGCGACCAGCCGGTCCGCTTTCTTACGCCATTCGCCTTTCTATGCAAGCAGCCACCTACGGCGGCTGGTTGGCTAACTTGTCATTTACATTTTTACTTCAAGTTTGCCGCCTTCGGTGGCTGTTTAAATAAATTTGGCAGCAGTATTAATCATATATCTCTATTTTTTGTTGTGCCATTCACATTTTTAAGCCAAGATTGCCGCCTTCGGCGGCTATCTACCTTTACGATCTTTCTCTAAATTTTCTTATACATCTCTATTTATTTTAACCTCCCCTCCCATTTCCTAATAAAAACAAAGATCACTCAAAAAAAAAACATCTTTTTTTTATTTAAGTAGAGCAAAAAAAAAAAGTTATCTTCAAAATTCCTCATAGTGTGCAAAAAGTAGCGTTTGACAAAGAAAAAAAAAATCTGTTATTATTGAATTAAATGTGCATAACTATGAAATGTAACGTAATATAGATGCAGCAAAACGTTCCAGCTTGGAGGGGGGGGGGGAATGGAAAAAGAAATAACTGCAATCTCTAAATAAAACAAAAAAAAGGAAAGAAAAAAGCAAGCTCTGCCGGAAAACACGTGATCATTACGTCATAAAATGTAGAAGTAAGTTGTATAGTAAAAACAAAAGATAAACATTGTTTGCGATTAAGATTCCATCGTAAATACCGAATCGAAATCCAAGTAGTGACGTCAGAGGCATAAAAGATTGAAGAACGCTTTTTTCGACCGATGCGTTTAAAGACATTATGTGTTCAGCATTTAAAAATTGTTTAAAAAAAAACTATTGCGTAATTTTAAGAACTTTTTTCTTCTGAAGAGGGCGAAATGGTTTTACTATTACCAACTTAAATTTTAGAAATGGGGCTTTGATTTTTCTCGCAGGATCATATTTAAAAAAAACAAAACCCAGAAAAAATGCAAATAAAAGGTTTTTTGAAAAATTCATAAAAAATACAAAAATTGCTCTGTTTTCAAAATTTTTTCATTCATCATATTTAAAATTAAATCTTCTACTTTATAGTGCAAAAAATATTTGTGTGGCTCGATTGGTTCGGGGTCTGTGAGGTAAAAAGTGCAAAAAAACACATAAAACATTAAATAACTTTTTTTCTAATTAAAATATCAAAAATCGAAGCCCGAGGTGCACATCTTCAGCAAAAACTGCACCTGTATACCAAATTTCATCTTTCTAGGTCTTACCGTTTTCTCGGGATGCGCGCCACACACACACACAAACATCTTATTTTATTATATGTATAGATAGATTCCCGACGAATGAAAGGAGGAAACGGCAGTCTCTGGTTGGCATAACTGTACTGTCAGTATATTGCATGCAGTGATTTGACTTATTCATTTTGCGGACATGTCATCATCCTTCAAGGAACTTTTCAATTTAATTAAAAACATAATTAGAAAGGCTCTTGTCTTGTGCCCATGTTACGGTTCCACGTTATGATAATTTCATAATTTACTCGTCCATTTTATGATATTTTTGTTTTTAAAATTGGAATTGAAAAAGAACCACATCGAATTTTCGAAAAATCGTTTCGAGGTGCACACCTCCATGCTACAAATTAACCTTGTGCCAAATTTCATGAAAATTGGCCGAACGGTCTAGGCGCTATGCGTGTCACAGAGATCCAGACCTGGTAGTACGGCGGAGTTAAAGATCAGTCTTGATGTTCAGCAGCTACTTTGATAAATGAGCTGTAATGGAATTCGTTGAGGGACTTTCTGTGGCTAGAGCACCATACCATGAGAGATATATATGACCCCAGCAGCTTCAATGGATTCAGTGGAAAAAGAATTGTTGATATATATTTTAGATACATGTTGTATGATTTTAGATTTCTGGTACATTTTAGCAGCATAATGTATTGATCAGTTAGGGATTTTGCAGTAAGGAGAACAACCAGGAGGACGTCCTCTCAAATGACAGCTATCGAGGAATTTTGCAATCTGATGATAGCCGTCTTCGCAATATCAACGTCAACATCATCTTTAAGCTCGGAGCGTATTTGTCCGTTTTTCAACAGTTTTATCATTAGCGGATTCGACAGCTCACTGTTATTATAAAAGTTGGACAGAAACCGTCTTGTTTGACCGTGTTTCAATTTTCTAACTGACATTAAAGTTCATATGGTTTATGCAGTCATCTCTTTTTGCCTAACAGTTTTGTAGACTAGGTATCATCAGTAACAAAAAACTTAAATTAAAATGAAATCAATGTCGTTATCAATTTCCTTAAACGGTATGTACAGTGCTGGCTTTCTACACGTCATCAATCTACCAATTCATACTGCATATACGTAATTTTGCAAATTTTTGTCCGATTCCTTGGTAAATTGCAGTACATAAATAATGTCATCCCTTTATTTCAATATCTCCCCCCCCCCGTTTTTGTCACAAAATTCGTTTTACAAGCTATTTTTTATAAACAAATTTGTTAAAAAATGCTTGACGTCACACTTTTACTCATTCCTTCCCCCTTGTCACAAAGTAACAATTTCACGACCCCCCCCCCCTTAAACATTTTTTGTGTTTTAGTAATCCTCAAAGTTCTTTACTGTCCATCAGGATTGTCAAATTCATTGTGGAAAGAGGAAGTTTCGCGATCCCTTCGAGTCAGTTTGAAATTTGTGAATGGCAAGTGTTCCATGTTTTGCCATGAAAGTGCGTGTTTGAAATTCTGTAACTTTTGATTGGTAGAACGAAATGTAACAAAGTAGCATATCAAATTGAAGGAAATTTAAAGCTCTACAACTTTTGTATTGACAATTTTCATGAATGCGGATACTGGGAGACACTAGGAGCCAATATGACAAAAAAAAAAGATAATTTTTCCGAAAATCATCGATTTTTCATAACATATACCCGGAAACTTTTTCGAAATTTGACAAATATGTGCAGACTGTGTTCTATAGGAAGTTTATTTAACTTGAATTTTTATTTTGAACGCATTTTTTCCACCGTTTTCGAGTTTTATTTAAAAAATCCAAAATTTGCTTCCCGTATCCCTCCCACCTTTATCTCACTCCCTAGGGGCGGAGACTTTTAGTATGTTTACTTACTAACTACCCCTAAGAATATTCTGAAGTCAAAAATTATCGTATATTCCATGCGCGCTATAATGTGCTCATTGACTGGACTAATGTGCGTGTGTGTAGGAAATGGACGCAACCTGGAGACTAATCGCTAGAGGAGCAGCATGGTGAGGTCAGTCGACGGTGTTGCTGCAGAAGGAGGCGATGGGAAAATCAAAAGACATCATTCAACAGTCAAGTGAGAACAATAAGTAATCGTGATTGCTCAAAAAAAAAAAAAAAAAAAAAAATCTCATTTCAAATTATGAGTACAATGAATCTTTCCCCTTACATTGTCCCGTCATCTGTAAATTTGTTGTTCTTGGTCGGCAGTCTTTAGATAACCTTTGCGCCCTCGTCGAAATCCAATAACTAAATCAACTGGGTACTTGTAATAGGAAAAATAAAAAAAAATAAAAAATCCATGGCAAATTATGAGTACAATGAGTCTTTCCCCTTATATTGGCCCGTCATCTGTAAATTTGCTGTTCTTGGTCAGCAGTCTTTAGATAACTTTTGCACCCACGTCGAAATCCAATAACTAAATCAATTGGGTACTTGTAATAGGAAAAATTAAAGAAAAAAATCTTATGACAAATTATGAGTACAATGAGTCTTTCCCCTTATATTGACCCGTCATCTGTAAATTTGCTGTTCTTGGTCGGCAGTCTTTAGATAAGTTTTACGCCCACGTTGAAATCCAATAACTAAATCTACTGGCTGTGTTCTTTATTGAGCTGCTTTAATAACATGGATAACTTCCGAAGGGTTTTTCCGGACATTACTCTGGGTGAACGATCTGCGATAACCTCTTATATTAAATTTATCATTCCATTGGCTTGGCTCACTGAAATGTATGCATATTTGTGACTCTATTACCATCACTTCGGGTTATCTGACTATTCTCAAATCCAGATATATCGAGATATAGCTATCAATGAACAGTTAAATTCTAACTCATCGTTATAATTTATGTAACAATATTATTTTTATACATACGTTTTAGCAGTGTCTTTTTTTCTCCTAGTATCATGGAAATACTTTCAACTTAGTAAAATAAGGAATATTTCTTCTTTTATAAATTTATTCATTTTATTCGGTACATTGAAGCAAAACACAATAAGAAAGAAATTTGCCAAGGCTAAGTTATGAGTTTCAAATATCGTCGCCTCAGAGCAACAGAAAGATAGCTAATCCCAGAAATAACACTAAGATATCTTACTATTGCTCTAAAGCGACGATGTTACTTTTTAAAAATCGATATGAAAAAGTTTACCTTTAGCACATATTTTTTGCATATTCCCTGCATTTTCATAAGCGAAGATTTAATGCATGTCTTAAATGATTATTACTATTTCAATATTTTCCAACTCAGCACTTAATGAGTATTTCAATAAATAAGTTTTATTCTACGGTACAATAATAATATTTATTGTTTAAGAAAAATCTGAAAAAGCACATGCGTTTCAAAGTTTTAAAAACTTTTTTTCTTATCGAAAAATGTGTTATCCTCACAGTTTTTTGTGCTAAAGTATTACTGTTTAATTGGTACGAATCATTTTTGAGTAGTCATAGTACAGTACAAAGACTTGATGATATTTTTATGTTTTTTTTTTTTTTAATTCTCAAATTGTTGACATGATTTTGAACAAAAAATAAATTCGTTGCTGAAAAATCATACACACGTTCGTAAAATGTAAAAATAGCCATACGGTTTCAAGTTGTAATTCCAACGGCTTAATATGGTACTGCCCCCCCCCCTTCCTTATTTAACGGGAACTGTGGTAACCTACAGATGATGTATTGGATTTTTGTATTACTCATAAAACATGTAAAAGCTAATAAACTGCTACAAATACCGTACTTTTTTAAAAAATCAAGTTTGAGTTTTTCAAATTCAAAGACTTTCAAGTCAAAAGTAAAATTAGTTAGTAACGTCTATCATAATGTCGGTTTTAATTTTTTCAGTGTTAATATGTACTTAATGTATGTTAACCCATTAATTATTAAAACATTCCCCATTAAATATTCATATCCATAAAACTTCAATTCTAAACGAAAAAATAAAACATCTTTTCGAACAATAATTCTTCTTCGGAGACCATCATTATTGACAGTAACTCATTTGGAGTTATTGCTTTTTCAAATCGAGAATCTTAAAAACACCAACCTATTGCAAGAGGTCCGTAACTATCTTCCGTTAGCGAATTCATTGATTTCCGATAGCATATTTTACAGTTGAGACATTTCATTATCTTGTAAAATTGGTTTTATTGCCTTGTGGTGAGTCTAATCATACGTCAGATGAAATTCATTTTGATCTATCGTATTCAATATTGCATTCTTTCGCTGATATTCATTAAGTTGATTTTTTCCCATCTCAAGTTTTGAAGCAAAGATAGCGAAAGCATTGTTTATTTTTTATTATTCGAATTACAACCTTGCTACTTTTAATGCATCTTATCTTTGGATTGTACTATTCCTTGCTTTAAGTTACAAATTTAAGGTTTATTTTTCTGTGCAGGAAATCATCAGCGCCGATATCGTATGATAAGGCGTCATGTAAAAAGATCTCTTTGGCTTTGAACGCTCTTGAAGAAATTAAATCTCTAGTGCCGTTTCGCATCGAAAAGAGCCAAGATGTCTCTATCTTGTGGGAAACTAGGAGTAAAAATTATCTGTGCCATTGACATCCACGCTTTAACGATGGCACATGAAAGACTGGATGACGTTTTAGGGGATTGCACTATATCTGAAAAAAAAAAAAAAAGCCTAACGCAGTTCCATGCTAAGAAGGAAAGGGAAAAAAAAGTTCTTTTTTTTGGTAATATATGCTGAAAAAAACGATGTGTATTCGTAACTTTTGTAACAAAGTTCTTGTAAGAAATTGTTATTTTTGTAGCAAATATGTACTCTAGGATTTTGAGCAGGAATAAAAAAAAAAATACGACCTTACATTCTACTTGGTGAACAATGCCAAGAATTTTTACCTCAATATGCACATTGGCGATCTAAACAAGAAAAAAATCCATGCGTGATTTGTAGAAAAATTGTAGGAAAAGCTCTCTTTGGAGGATTTAAAAAAAGGCTAATATACTTATTACAAAACATAATTCATAACTTAATACATGTATATTTTGTGTAAAAGCTGCGTTTTTCAGTCATGCGTACATGCAAGCTAGTTTTTAGGCTCTAAACATTTCCGATCACAAAACCATCTAGATGATACTACCACAAGTAAAGTAAAAAATAAGATGTAAAGTAATCTTTGGTCAGTTCATTTAAATATTGTTACGAATTCTGTAAATAGTAATTATTTTTGTGATTAATTTGTTGTAATCGAGCTAAATTTGGCGTTTATTCCGTTATTTTTCATCTAAAACTATCTTAGTAACTTAATCTGTAAATAGTTTCTAGTAATGTACATACAACCCCCTGACATTCGACTGAAGTATACGGTACCCTTATTTTTCATTGATAAGATTCATAAATGAATAAAAAGAAAATACGAGAAGCATTTCGAATTTTGTGGAAACTTCTTTCGAGATTTATAAATAGCCACGGCCGACGGGGGAAGTCTCGAGTTAGCTTTTGCTTGTCAATCGTGTCAGCGGTGCGCTGGAGGGCATGTATTACGTCTGTTTTGTAAAGCCTTTCAGCTGTATTTTTGCGTATTTGGATGTAAATACGTGAGTAACCGTTGAGTTTACGGTGTTAATTGATATTTCTTAACCCGAGATTGCTTGCTCGACCAAAACGAACGGAAGTGCTCGTGCAGGGTATCTCATATTCGAGGGAGATTTTTTAGTATTTTCGAGTTCAATTTTTTTCAGAAAGGTTGAAAATGCAAAAAAGAGGAAAGAGTATAATTATGAAATATTTTCTTAAAAGCCTTGCATTCAATTTCTACCTATTTTAGCAAATGCCTGCCATATGGACCATGCAAATGTTTTTGTCACATTTCACACACAGATTTGGTTTTTGTCTTTTATATTGGAACTTTCAGTACAGTTTTTGTACGTGGCCGTTGCTTTTTTAGCAGGGGATGCAATGTCTTCACCAGATCCTAGTTTTAATTTTAAGTCTCTTGGAAGCATTGCGTATGATTTAGTTCAGGACTGTAGCAGAAATACTCGCGCAGGGTATGATACACCCGAAGAAGTCAATTCCAAAGAAACTAGTTTTAGAATGCCCCCACCGTTTCTACTCCTTCAAAGTTATGACCTATGGGTCAGCTACTCAATGAATCGTCCACTTTTAAAAAAAGGTTGGGGAGAAATTTGAATGAAAGCGAAGAGGTGGGTATGCCATACCCTGCGCGAGCAATCTCGGGTTAACTGTTATGGTTGATTTAGCAGTTGGAACTACATTTCTTGTCCATAGTTGTAAATAAATCTCTTGCGTTTTCTTAAGTGCTGTGTCGTCATTTCAAGAAAGTTTGAAGCTGTACGGAACTGATTACAATATTATTAAAAGTCAATCAGAAAAGTATTGTGTGGTAATATTAAGAAATATTTGTGTAATGTGGTTACTTTTTAAAGTTTAAACAACTTCTGTAAGAAGAAAAACACTGACATTTTTTATTTTGTATTACCAGTCGGTAAGTTTTTAGAAACCTTATTTTACGTGACAAAATGACTAGGTTTAATTTAATTCTATATTTTCCTTCAACTATACTTCCATACAAACATTTTTTTTTAAATAAATGAAACTGCACTAGTCAGTTGAAAAGAATGTTAATTCGCTATAGAAAATCCCAAGAACTTCCATTCACAAATTCGAGTACTTGATCATGCTGAAAGAGGAGGGACGCTAATTAAGGGTCCTCTTAGTTAACCACTTACAGAGGCAGGAGACTAACTCAGTTTACTGAAGTGAAAACAGCTCAGCTACGAAACTCGAGTGCTTTTCAGCCATAAGACCTTTTTCTTAAAATAATAAAGCCTAATTGTAAGAGATGCTCATTTCGAGTTTCAAAACTAACACTTAAACTATAATGAAAT
The DNA here is from genome assembly GCF_026930045.1 of Uloborus diversus. Classification (NCBI taxonomy): domain Eukaryota; kingdom Metazoa; phylum Arthropoda; class Arachnida; order Araneae; family Uloboridae; genus Uloborus; species Uloborus diversus. The sequence goes on along the minus strand of NC_072735.1, from coordinate 173,343,331 downwards.
GCAGAAGATTTTTAAAGATAGTATCTGAATCTTGATTTGTCACGTAAAAGGATTTTTTATGCGTCATGTTTTAATCCTCAAATCTAACAGTAAACTTTGATTTTTTTCCCTTGGAACTGCGTTTTAATTTTTTATGATAATTCTCTTATAGCAGCAATAAAAAGTATGCAATAGAGGTTTAGGAATAGTTAACGTTTGAAAAAAAAAATGTTAGAGTGTAGAATAAATATAGCATTTGTTTACAGTATGTGTTAAAGTTAAATTCAGGTTGAATCTTTAATGTGGAATGATGGAAAATATTTTGTTGTACTTTCTTTACGAACTTAAATATTTATTTATCTGTATCATAGTTTTTTGACAGAGAAATACTTGCTTAAAACCTTAAAACACAGATTTTTTTCGGAAAAACTGGCAAAGAAAGATTTTTTTTTTTGCAGAAAATAGATATGAATGTGCATAATGTTTGCAACTCAACTGGGGGTTGGGGGGAAACTGGGGAGCGGGGGAGTGGTAAGCCACAAAACTAACATATTATTCAAACAAAGTGTTCATTTTACGCGAATTTTGAATTTAAGAATAATAAACTTAATTTGTCAAATTTACAAGCATAAGAATGAGTGAAAACTCAGTTTGTCAATAAAAACATTTATACTTCACTTTTTAGAACAAAGAACTGCCTCGTACAAAAAATGTGGTTTACATAAGAAAATTCATGTGTAGTTGTGCCATCCGTGATAAATAAGCTCAAAAATAATCTCGCCTATATGTTTTTAGCCGACCCGTTCAGCGCCTAGAGCTGTATTAGAAATTTAACGCCCCTGTGCAAATTAACACAGTTTTTGTAACTATTAAAGCAAATCCTAGTAGTGAATAGTGATCTTAGATAACGCAGTCCTTCACGGCTCGACGCGAATGTTCGTTAGCATATTTTTCGCAATTTCAAAACCGGCTTATTATTAAAAACACAAAAAATATTCATACATATATGTACAGTAAAACCTATGTAAGTTGACCACTTGCGGTGCACTATTTTAGTGGTCAACTTAAACAGGTGGTCAACTTAAAAAGGTTGATATATATGTTAAGGGCTGATTCCGTGCGAGAAAAAAGCGGTCAACTTAGACAGGTGGTCAACTTACAAGAATGATCAACTTCACAGGTTTTACTGTACATCCAAAATTTGCATTTGTGTAGAGTGAGCTGTTTTTCAAAGAAAAAGTCGAATAACAAAGAACATACATAAAAGAAGGTAATATATGTCAGAACTTGATCTGACAGCAATTTTGAAAACACAAAAATATTTTCGAAAATATTTTTTGCTCAACCGTCAGACGCTTTCCGTGTAATCATGTTAGTAAACAAGACGTATAAACTCTCTTGCCGAACGTAAATATCTCCCCCAATTCCCGTCACTTGTGCCTCGGCCCGAAATGAGCATTCATTTATTTCTCTTAGCTTCCTCATTTGTGCGACGTCCAAAGGACTAGAATGAGAAATCAATGACCATTGGGAGGAGAAGCATCGGAGCAGAAGTTGACGCTCGTCCCCCGCCGGCTCCGCCCAATCAAACAATCTCTTGTTTGTTTTCGCTTCTTTTGCTGAAGAAGAAAGTCGACCTTGTGTGAAACGGTCTTTGGGGTGGGGCACGTCGAGGGTGCGAAGACTTTGGCATGTTTTTGTGATGAGATCTAATTTGCTAAGGTTTTGTGGTAGAATGACCGACTCGAACTCACACTTTGACAATTTGAGAGTCTTCGACTCCGTATACGACTCATTTTGCATCATATTAAGTTCGATTGACAATCCGAAGGCCATGATATGCGGACTAGGAGCGAGAAATAGCCGACAACGATTTCTTTAACCCAGAATTAGTCTGACTCCAACAACCTGGCAGAGCTATATAACAACTTCATGAGTCCAAAATTAGCTCGACTAAACGACCTGGATGAGTTAAACAGCAAATTCTTTGTTTCAAAATTATATAGACTTTGAAGACCTGGCACACTTAAACAGCAACTTCTTTGGCTCAAAATTAGTCAGACTTCGAAGACCTGGCACAAGTAAACATCAACTTATTTGTCCCAAAATTAGTCCGATTTTGACGACCTGGCAGAGTTAAACATTAACGTCTTTGCCCCGAAACTAATCCTACTCCAACGACCTGGCAGAGTTAAACAGCAACTTCTTTGCCCCAAAATTAATCCGACTCCGAAGATCTTGCAGAGTTGCGAACTCTAAGGGGAAATGACCGATATCGACATCTTTACCCGAAAATTAATCTGACTCCACAGCCCTGGCAGAGTTGCGGGTTCTTTGAGAATTTTACAGACTCCAATAGCTTTATCTCGAAATTAGTTCGACTCCGACTCCACAACCCTGCTATAAACAATGTAATATGGAAAACAAACAAATAAATGTGCCAAAATTGAGAACTATAAGAAACTATGTGAAAAGTTGCAAATTTGGGGGGGGGGGAATAATTAGTTGGGGTATGGTCAGCCGGAAGAGTTGGATTGAAGATAGCAACAATGTTCAAAATACGCATATGTTTACGGTAACCCTCAACTTTTTACATACACGAAACTTCCTCACCTCCTTTTTTGTCCCTTTTACTTTTACCTGTTGAGATATTTAGGGACTTCATGTCGGCGAAACGACGGTAAATAGGAGAAAATGAAGAAATTAAGTTTTGCATCGTCAAAGCAGCCAAAAATATTTTCTTTTTCACTTAACTTGTTTCCTTTCTTTTAACGGCTGAAAATGCTATATTTTCAGACAAACAAATACATTTTTCGAAATATTTAACTATGTGCATCTTTAGTTGACTAGCAAGGTTTCTCGATTTTAAAAGAGAAAATTACAAAACTTTATCTGAAATAATGCTACAAAATTCAAAAATAATATTCTGTTTTGTGGAACCAAGTGGAATTCACGACATCAGTATTCTGGCAAGTTATTGACGAAATGTTTTCGTATTTACATTATATACGGCTGTAAAATCAAATTAGCTTAACGTGGGGTAAACTTTTCCAAACACGTGTTCCAGAGTTACTAAAAATACATCTGGCATAGGCAAGGTGATATAACTATAAATACAGTGAAACCTGTGTAAGTTGACCACTTGCAGTGCACTACTTTAGTAGTCAACTTAAACAAGTGGTCAACTTACAATGGTTGATTTATATGATAAGGACTAATTCCGTGCCTGAAAAAGCGGTCAACTTAGACAGGTGGTCAACTTACAAGGGTGCTCAACTTCCCAGGTTTTACTGCATCTTAAAATGTAAGAACATAAGATAAGGTATATAATAAGGTATAAAAATTTGAAAAAGAAGATAGGCCTAAATATCGTCTATCGTTATTTCATAAGGACTAGAGCTACGACATAGCCGATGGCCCTTGCTAGTCATACTCACCAGCAACAGCAAACATTGAAGACAAAAGTGACTCATTTTCGTTTTTAGAATGTATCGGGATCTTCTAGTGAGTGAATTAATAAACTTTCTGATTAAAGTTGGTTCATAATAATTATAAAGGTACCTATCTTTAAAATAAATCCTGCTGCAGAAGTTAAAAACAGTCCCAATATTTTCAGTTTTTACGAAACCTTATATAAAACTATGCCAAAATGACATACACCATTATGATTCCTACCCCGTCATATCGCACCCCATTGAGAAAGTGACAGAGCTCAAAATTAAAAAAAAAAAAAAATAATAATAATAATTTGAACTTTGACATCTTGAATTCAAATTATGTTTTTCGCAATCACGAGTGTGTTTGTGTATGTAGGCGTGTGCGTTTGTTTGTGTGTGGGGGGGGGGGGTATATTTTGTGGGGGGGGGGATTTTTTGTGTGTAGGGGGATTATGTGTATGTGTGAAGGCATGTGTGTAGGTAGTTGTGTGTATGTGTGTTTTTGTGTGGGAGGATATTTGTATGTGTGGGTAGCTGTGTGTATGTGTAGGTCTGTGTTTGGTTGTGTAGGTGTCTGTGTGTGTAGGTGTATGTGTAAGTGTAGACAAGTAAGTGATGCAACCTGGAGACGGTTTCCGCTAGAAGAGCAGCATCGTGAGGCCGGTCAACGGTGGTGGTACTGCAGAGAGAGACGGGGGGAAAATAAAATCATAGGACATCAAAACAGTCAAGTGAGAACAATAAGCAATCTAGATTGCTCAAAAAAAAAAAAAAAAGAAACTAATATTGATTTAAAGCCTACATTATATCTTCGTTCTCGATACAAATCTCACAAAATGTATGCTGTGTGATGGCGCAAAAAAGAAAAAATCATTAGTGACATATCTTTAAAATTTTATAATTTAGAAAAAAAACTCGCAAACTTTTAGTATGCAATAATTATTTAGACCAATAAAACGAACCAATATACATCACATTATACATTTTTTGCGAATATTGTTATTTTTGAGACTAAATCGCTTGAAAACTCGATTTTCTTCATTGCTACTTGCTTGAGTTGTGTCATTCTCCTTACCAGGCAGCAAAATGTATGCTGACCAAAAGGATCGTAGTTTTTCTAAAGAAGTTGAGGCTAAGATGACGTCCCCCCCCCCCACCTCCTAAGGCTACGTGTTGATACAAAAATAACGATATAAAAATATATGTGAGAATGCTCTGATTCTACTAATTTCATTCTTTATTTTTGTATAATTATAATAATTGTAATTTTTGAGAAAACCATAGTTTTCTCCTTTTATGTATAAATATTATCGTACTAGGATTAACGATATGAGGATAATATAACCCCTGATTTCTACAGAGATAGTCCTCAAAAACCATACACGGCAAGCACATGTATTCCTTCATATTTAATTAAACTTCCAATGTAATACTTTACTATACTCATCTTAAAATATATATTTTTATAAAAATACTTTCACGAAATTTTTTTTCTAAATGAAGCAAAAACAATACCTATACAGTATCAAGCAGTAAAAAACAAAACGCCCCTTAGCCTTTTATTATTCGAATTAAAGCATTTAAAATGAAAATATTATAACGATGTACGCTTTTTAAATGGAAATTACTCGAGCTTTTAAATAAGTGCTCTTTTCTGACAGAAATAATCCTATTATTTTCAAAAATCAATGATCTGTTTTTATGACGATGGAACCGAACTGATTTGGGAGATTAAATGGTATTATTATTTAAGAGAATTTATATCTTTAGAATAGTTTAAAATATTAAAGGGTTTGGTTTTGAGTTATAGAGATTTCAGACATGATTCGGTTTGGTTATTAAAAAAGCGTTTTAAAAGACCTGGGAAAAATATAACCATATATTTTTAAATACTATATAACTTTTGTATTTTAGTTAAATAAAATAATTACTAGATGCAAAAATAAATAACGTTTGAATTTGCATTAAAGGGAAAAAAACCTACAATGATTATGTGCAAGTTAAAATCAACAGAAATGAATAAAAATTTGTTTGTCATAGTTTGGCTTTACTAGTAAAATCGTGGAGATTAAGCTCCAGGCAGTATGGGAAATGTTAATGAAATTCAGAGTTTAATGTATAATATCTAGTCTAAATGACAGGAGAACTACAAAGCAGTGTATCGTACAAAATTGTTTTATACACGAGTAAAATACCATTAGAGGTTGTAAAAATATTAATTAACAGAAAATGAAAGGGCTCTAGCTTTAGCAACAGAGGAGATATATTTCAGTTTACTCTCTTATTATCACCAACAGTTGCCGAATTTAAAACTAGTTTAAAAATACAATCGTAAAATTTGTCGCCAAGTTGGTGATAAAACTTGCCGACCAAAAGACTGACGATATATCGCCAAGTGTCCGCCAAATTATAACATCACTTGAGTTTACATCGAAATTAATAATGATTTCCCCCCATAATAGGACCCCTTTAGAAACACCCGAAACCAACCAAAAGGAGAGGTGCACAACCAGACCACACTAGGAATCTACGTACCAAATTTAAACTTTCTAGGACATTCAGTTCTTGAGTTATGCGACATACATACGCACATACATACATACATACGTACATTCAGACGTCACGAGAAAACTCGTTCTAATTTACTCGGGAATCGTCAAAATGGATATTTCGCGTGTCTATACGTCAGGCACTTATCCACGTGTGGTCGAGTTGAAAAAAAAAAAAAGAAAACTCAACATTCATTCGGGGGTGAGCAAAAAGGAAATTAAGGTCGATTTTTGAGTGAAATTTTTTTCGCAAATACTTCTTTTTTTTGTAAAAGGAAGTAATATTGGATATGATACTTGTTTTGAATCAGTCCAATATATTAAAATAAAAAAGTCCCCTTTTTATGAAGTCATAATACAAGAAAGAAACTATTACAAAAAGAAAAAAAAGCACTGCAAAAAAAAAAAATATTTTTTTTAATTATTTCTGACTAGCGACGATGATTAATTACAGATTGGTAACTTTACGGTTGGTTGCTCGTTTTAAAGTCCTATGTATTTGCAAGCCGAAAAATAAGCATATTTTTAAATCTGAAGAAGCATTTAAAAGCATCGTATCATTTAACAATAAAGGGGAAATTTTGTGATCCTGTGTACCATCAAACGGTTACTATTTTGAAATATACGATAAAGGTGATAATTTGCTGTCCGAATCATGTCTTTAAAGTTCAAACTCATTCAAACGGACAGAACTGAAACAAAGTAGTAGTTATTTTCTTCTTTGGAAAGAATGGTAGCAGCAAATAGAACCAGAACCAGTCAAATGTTTCTTCCAGTTACGTTATTCTTACAACACTACAACATAATAGGATGTTTTTTAAAAATATTATTTATGTTCTTTTTCTTTTTGTTGAAGAAAACATTTGTAACAATAGGAAAAAACCGCAAAAAAAATTGTGAGACTTCAGAGAAAACGAGCTGGTGTGTGCGCCATATGACTTCCTTCTACTTCCAGCTCAGTCATTTCCAGACGAGGACTGGCTGGAAATGACTGAGCTGGCGGTGAATTTCATGTATTTCTGCTTTTGCCCTTGCTAATGGGCCCGGTAATTTATTGAATATACCATACCTTGCCCTCAATCTTCGATTTGAACCGAACCATTGCTTCGGTCACTCGTCTGGTCTGTGCTAATTCTATATTAACTACCAGTTTGTTTGGCACTTTTGGCTTCCTTAAGAGGTTTTCCATCTCCACCTCATTCACTTTCCTATGCCGGGCTGATGAGTGCTAATAAGCACGAAAATGCAGTTCTCGGCTGGAAATGACTGAGCTGGCAGTGAATTTTATGTATATTAGATATATTTGGGCATTCTTTGTTCCCCTTGATATTAAACAAAAAAAAAAAAAAACTCTACGGAAAAAACACAGCAACGAACCCAGTATTTTATATGTCAATGAACATTTCCAAGAAAATGGAACTTTAAAATATACGCCGAAAAGTCAACGCTGTCCTACAGTTTTGAAACAAGAAAAATAGTGAAATATTTTCTCGACGCTGAAAAATCTTCCCCTATCAAATCTTCAGAGATTTTTTTTTTCTTTTCCAACCGAAAGCCCTTCAAGAAACCCCCTTCCCTCTTTCTCCCCGTATCGAAAGAAGGATGAGATGAAATTGTAAAGAAACCTCAGCCCCATCGACCCTCGCATAGATCTCTTGGTCGTCTCATCGGATTTCAGCCGATACCAAGAGCCGGAAATGGAAAGATAGTAGATATTTGAAACTGGGCGGCATAGCCGCACATACCACAGGTTCTTCCTTAGTTACCTTCATAGTTCAACTTTGGAATTGGCTAGTTACGAGAAACACCTGAGTAGTGTACTGTTTTGGAAAGGAAAAGTGCAGTATCTGCAAACGTGCGTTCTTGAGATATTTGAAGAAACACATTTTTGATTTCATACTAACAATAGAGACAAATTAGAATTTGACCTTTTCCCCGTATCTTCTGTGGAAATACACTAAGCAAATTTGTAAAATAAAACTAAACTGCATTAGGTCACAAATACGCATAAATATGAAAATCGAAAGATTTTCAGATATTGCGCTTCCCCATAGCGTCGTCCTAAGAAACAAAATGTGTCGCTAAAAACAATTGTTTCTAAGGTCCTTTACAGCAATTAAATGTATCACGTGTGCATTATTCTTGTATATCAACAAACAAACACGCAAATTGAACAAACACGTTGATTGGTTGTATTAGCGGATAATCCCTAACGTTAAACAAATACAAGCCTAATTCAAAAAAAAAAGAATATCAGAACTGTTTAAACAAATCAACGTGATGAAACGATATGTTGTAGGAAATGTAGCAAATCAATACATTAAAAGTGCTTAAAAATTTAACAAGCTACATATGACTTAATAACCGAAGCATGGTTAAAACTGTTAACACTTTTTTTTTTGAAGCATACATACTTTTAACTTCAAAATGCCAGTTAGCATTTTAATTGAGTATTAGGAACCACAGATTTATGTACGTATTACTTTTTTTGAAATTAAAACATTATACTATATAATGTGCCATTTTATCTTGTGAAATGACAAGACAACTTATAAGGTGTTTTTAAATTACAGTCGAGCCCCGACTTACGCGAGGGATGCGTTCCAAGACTCCTCGCGTAAGTCGAAATTTCGCGTTGTGGAAAAATGCATGCATATAAATTTTTTAAAGCATACCAAATACTTATAAACACCCCTCAAACTGCTCTAAAGCATTCCTTAACCACACACTCCAGTTTCTTGCATAAATAACTGAACTTTTACTATATTTAAAAAATAAAAAACTGTTATTCAACATGAAATACTTTAAGATGAACAAAATGAATGACCAATGAGAAGAGTAAAATTAAAATAAAAAACTATAATAGTACAGCAGATACAGTAACAATATTTAAGAGTTAAAAAATGAAGATAGTGATAATTTATGCTCCATGATCAGATCGTTATTCTTCTTTAATTCTACATTTTTAAATATGTTTGCTTCGCCTTTATAACGTTTCAATTTTTGGCAACATCTCCTCTTCCTGATCTCTTTATTAATCCACAATACAAGAGCAGCTTCCACTTTCATAATATTTACTTTGATAGACTGCTCTGCAGCTTCAATATTGAAACTAAGTTATGAACTTTTACGGGTATCTTTCAGTTTTGACTTTTAATTGTACACACGGAAGGTTCAATCATACTTATATTGTCGTGCTACCGTCGAAGCTTTGTAGTTGCTCAAGCATATCGAGAATTTTAGCGTTTTTTATATTTTTTCTCAGAAATTTTCTTTTCTTCCCATGTTCACAAACTTTAGATTAAGGTGACACTAAGGTGCTATTATATATGAAACAACTTTTATATTTAGAATAAAAAAATTAATAAATGAAAGATGCTGAGTGGTTATTTGATGCACTAGACTAGTTTCGTGTGATGGAAACTTTGGCTGTCAGTGATGTTGAAAGAGATGCAATAACACTCACGAATTCAATAATTAGTCGCCAATAACGAAGCTGATATTTCCTTCCAAAAAAATTTGTGTTGTGGGCGAAAATTTTGTTACTTGTGAAAAATTCGCGTTATGGCCATTTCGCGTAAGTCGAATCGCGTTGTAGCAAAAGTTAACTGTATGTACAAACATATACAATTTAATTAAAGGGCAAGTAGTGTACTTAAAATTAAGATATGCTCTTGAACAAGCAAAGTTTAAACACCATTACTCATTCAGAAAATGAAAATGCATAAGATATAGTGTTTAATATTAAATCAATCTTTAAATAATTCTTTTAACTGCATTCAGCACTAGTGGTACCTGCACGGCAATACCCGTAGTAGAAAATGAAAAGATCGTTTGGTTCTCCTGTATATTTACAAACAATGATGACGAATTTCTCGCCAATTCGCTATGTTCATTTGCTCTCCAATGTTACGGTTCCACGTTATGATAATTTCGTAATTTACGCGGTAAAATTTTCTTAAAATTGGCATAGAAAAAGAAAAAAATCGAATTTTCAAAAAATCGCTTCAAGGTGCACACTGCCATGCTACAAACTAACTTTGTGCCAAATTTCATGAAAATCGGCCGAACGGTCTAGGCGCTGTGCGCGTCACATAGGTTCAGACATCCAGACAGGCAGAGATCCAGATATCCGGACAGAGATACTTTCAGCTTTATTATTAGTAAAGAGTACTTTTATTGCCCCAAAAAACGTCGCATTTTAGGGAAGCAACCTCTATCTCAAGTAAATCACAACACTAGTAAATAACATAATTTAATCGATAAAAGATTACAATAATATCTAAAAACATCGTTTACTGGTGTGCGTATATAGTTCTGAAGCCCGATTTTTCCCTTTAAAATTCAAGGAAGCCTAAAATAACAATTTATTCTATAATTGATTCGGTATATTAAGCACCTCTTCTTTTTAAGTTGACTTTAAATTTTAAAGCCCTCTTTCTATTTACAAGAACTGTAAGATATGAATTGTATAGTTCAGTCTTCAAGTAGTATGTGTGTTGTATAATATTGCCGTCGTGGGGTTGCTTTACCTATTTCAAAAACTCATTTTTGCAGTTTGTGCGTTTTAACTTCCCATCACAGAATGACTTCTAGACTACGTTAAAGTGATTTAAAAATCTCAAATTAATCGCAATGATTTATTTTTATCTGATCTATACCGACAGAGTCAGTAAAAATATTAGCGAATTTGTCAAATACTGTTTACATTTGTTTTTCAAAAACTGGATTACATTTACGCTTTTACAGCAATAATTACAGTTGTAATAGGGAACATTTGCTTAAATTGAAGAGCATCATTTATAGAAGTAACTAGAAAACAAACTTAAAGTACTTAATTATTGTATAAAGTATTTATGTTATCAAAGAAAGAAATACACTAGGTTTCTTAAGAACAGATAGAAACACGTCAGATCAATTAAAAACATTTACAAGCATGCATTCAATGTCCTGCATGAATGCATGCCTGTATTTTAAGTTTATTTTGCTGTCAAATCTTTAAAGGTTTAAAGTATTATTAATTTATGAAACTTACATAAAAATAAGTCCATATTACATGCTTCCTAATCATTACACTGACTTGAAGAGATACACATCATGATTTCGGACACTGTACATAAGATTTTTTTCAAGTCGTTTCTTAAAAGGGGTAAAGTATCATTGATTTGGGGCATTTACATCGAATAAGTCAACATTGCACTTTTCTTGTTCATTACATTTGTAGGCACACACATCACGATTTTGAACACTATAAACCAGATTTGTATTTGACATTCGAGTTTCAAATTTTGGAATGTAAGATGATTTAATTTGTTTTACTGTTAAAACCAGGGTAATATAAATTTAATTGAAAAATAGAGTAAAATATATTTATTTACCTTTTCCGTCTCAGATTAATTTGTTGTTTCCGATGTGTCTTACGGCTCAAATTCATTGACATCGCCAACTCTAAAAACATACTGATTATATAGTGTAGTAAACGAGTAACAAACATAAAATCTGTTTGTTGCCGTTTATAAAAACGCTTGCAAATATTTACACGATGCTCGCAGATTTGTTTGAAAAGTTTGCTATTCAATGATGTTTCAGAAAAGTAAACTTACATCGATTAGGGAATTACAGTTACAGTTTTTGCTCATTTAACAAAGTCAAGAGTGAAGTTTAAAACGTGAAACGTTAAAATCAAGTTTAGTGGATAAAGCCACTGCTTTTTGTTTTTAACCGACTTCAAAAAGGAGGCGGTTATCAGTTCATACCGTATGTATGTTTTTTTTTTTTTTCCACTCACAGCGTCTCACCTAGTGAACCGATTTTGATGATTATTTTTTTAATGGATAGGAGTTTTCTCAACTTAGGTCCCATTACTTTGCTTAACCATATTTGTCCTTTAGAAAAAAAGTTATGGGCAACAAACAACAAATTTCATGCAATTTCCCTATTAAATGATTAAAAATAAAACCCATTGTTATGAAAGTTTGACGCCATACGACAGTAACATTAATAGTAATTGTAGTGATAATGTTAAATGAAGGCTTCTCTGAAGCAAGCATCAAATTTCTTCAGGGGGATATTTCGATAATCGGGAATCTGGCGCTGTCGTCTCATTTTTGGCATAAATAATTTGATTTTGGTAATCCTGCTGATTTATAGTAAGCCTATGTGAATTATCGAAATCTTCCTTTCTTCAGTGCTATTGCGCCATAATGGGGGTAAACCTAACCTGGAAGCGAGGTAATGCAGTGATTAGGATCTGCTTAGCCTTCACAATGCTACCATTTGGTTTGCCTCAACTACACAGTAGTATTTTTATCGTTACCATCTACGCCAATAACAGATGATCAGGGATAAGTAAGAAAATACAGGATTGCATAACAAGCAACTTGTATGCTGTGAAATGGAAACTAGTTAGGGAAAACGTAATACTAAAATGGTTATAATTAAATTAACTACGCATGAATTCCAGAGAGGAACAAAGATAAGTTTTTAGTGCCAATCGCCGAAAGTTTAATGCGTGTTTATAGTTTTTTTTTTTTTTTTTTCTAGTATGGAGCATTTTTATGAAAAAAATAAGGCGAAGTTTCGAGATGGTAACTTCTTACTATTTCTGAAATACCTACATTTACACTAAAATAATGAAATAAAAAAATTTTGAAAGAAAAAATAGAACCGACTTCAAAATTGCTCTAAAAAGTGAAAAATAATTTTATTCTTTAAACACCATCGATAATGCTTTTAAACATAATTTTTGAAGTTGGCGCAAAAACGATAGATAAAATCATTCACAGCCGTAAATCAACTATAATTATAAATTTAACCACGCCCAGTTTCTTCTCTATCACATACATTATGCATTGATGACAGCATATTTGAATAACGATATAAACCTTTCATTCGTAACTTTGGATGCTTTTCTGAAAAAAATATGAACGAAGCATGGTTACACTGGATTTTAGGTTTTGTTTTTGCGCCAACTTCAAAAATTACGTTTAAAAGCATTATCGATGGTGTTTAAAGAATAAAATTATTTTTCACTTTTTAGAGCAATTTTGAAGTCGGTTCTATTTTTTCTTTCAAATTTTTTTTTACATTAGCTAATTCAAAATCGCTAACACTGTTTTTCGTTCTCGTTAGCATTTTCTTGATGTGTGTGCTTTGTTTGTAAGGCTTTGCTTTGTTTAAACAGCATGGCACAAATGTCATTATACGGTGTTGCGAGTAAGTTTTTAAATGTTTCTTAAGTCAAACATTTATCTCTTAATAATACAGTTGAGCCCGCTTATTAGAATATCGGTTAAAAGAATATCTCGCTTAATATAATGCATTTCCAATGTACAAAACCAATGTAATGTGTTATTTTCATCTCGGTTCATAGAATATCTCGCTCACTAGAATATTTTTTCGTGGCAAAAATGCTAATTCATTAAGCGGCATCGATTGTATTAAAACATTTCAGGCTGTTGCGCTGTGGTTTGAGTGTAGTGACTCTAAACCTTTCGACCGTATCTGCGGTGGTCATCTTCAATGGCAGCGAGGACGATGCTTCCAGGGAAGAGACTTCTTATCAACTGATGCAAGTATCAAATTGTTGTCAGGATGTATGCGGGAAGAGCTGATGCCTTCTTGGTTCTGATCTGGGATTGGCTGTTGAACGTCTGTCCTCGTTTCAGGTAGGCTGAAGCTAGAACTCTCTTTGTTCATCTCGTTGCTATGAAGTCGCTTTCCCAACCGCCGCAGGTGCGGTCGAAACGTTTGGAGTTACTACACTAACACCACGGCACAGCAGCCCGGAATTTTTTAACATTATTGATAATAGTCGTCAAGGCCTTCACTCTTACAATTATGTCTTTCACGTAAACATATATCCCCATAGATGTTCTGGACCCAAAATATACTAGAATAAAAATTATTATTAAAAAATTGTTGAAAGTTTGAAATGGATATATTTATGATGAAATTAAAAAGTATTGTTAAATGAATTGTTCCTTCAAGTGTTTTCTGTAAAAGGGGTATGACTGAAATGTTACACATTTTGAAGAATAACCCGTAAAGGGACTGGGACTCGGGGAGATGTTCGCGATTTGGGAGTGTCCGTTAAGGGAGGTTTTCAAAGATACAGTTTTGTCATGCAATAACATAATTTTTTTATTTAGGTTACCGCTATTTCCTCACTTTTTTACTAAATTTTTGATAACCTTTGAAGAAACTCATTTTGTTTCACATGCTGCTTGCCACTCTCCTAAGCATGTGAAAATATGAACCCCTGTTTTGAGGGGTGTATCATTGTTAAACTGAGTTCCTTATATTTTCCTCTTAATTTATCACTTAATTAAAATTTACACTTACTTTTTGTTCCTGACAAAAAGTATATACTTTTTTCAGATTTTTGTGGCAGTTAGGTTTTTTAAAAAATATGATTGGAAAATGTTATTTTTTTGGAGAATCACTCGTTTTTATGTAGGTAAGTATCACCCATTATTTAAAAGCAGCAGAAGATTAAAAATTTACATATAGACTTTGAGTGGAGTGTATCTGTGCTCTTCTCCCTTTGGTTGCATTCAAATGATCCAAAAGGGGTCGTTTGCTTTTTTTTTTTTTTTTTTTTGGCAAATAGATGTTAGTTTTAATGCAGAATTAAGTGATGTTATAATTTGGCTACCAGTTTGTGATATAACGCCAAGGTTTTGGTCGCTAAATTTTTATCGCAAACTCAGTGTCATTAAAGACTGCATCACAAAACGCATCTTTTAACGTTTCACGTTGCATTTGTTAAATTAAAATGTATTATGAATGTATTTAATTTAAAATATTGTGGTGAGACTCATGATAGATAGCTGATATCCATTCACAGCTGGAAGTTTAGCAGTAAACGGGTACGAATGTCCGAAAATTCACTGACTGCACGTAGCGTAGTCGGTGAATTTTTGAGTCATGTTTTGGTTCCACTCTATTGCCGCAAAACACATTTAATGTTCTACTGCGCAAAAATCTATATTTAATGACTATAATAATAGGAGTAATAAAAATAAATATCAAAAGCTATGTTAACCGTCGTAAAAATGTCATAATCATTATAATAATAGAAATAAAAATATAAAATAATAATGATAATACTTTCCTTCAAATTATTGATTTTTTTAAATATTGTT
This sequence comes from Uloborus diversus, assembly GCF_026930045.1. Lineage (NCBI taxonomy): Eukaryota > Metazoa > Arthropoda > Arachnida > Araneae > Uloboridae > Uloborus > Uloborus diversus. Next base: position 173,328,220 of record NC_072735.1, on the reverse strand, counting down.
ATAGTTTTTCTTTTAGTCAGAGTACTTTTTTGTTTTCTTAAAAGTAAACTAAAATTATATTTAATCTTAACTTAAACTTTATTAATCTTAATTTATGTATTTTAACATCAGTTTCCCTTAGTTCTCATTACATTTACTCAAGACTTGAAGAATCTAGAAGTTGATTCTTTGAAAATATCCGGTTCATTTAATAAGAACTTCGATGTTATAAATTATCGGATTTTTGATCAAGTCTTATGTATCGTAATCGCTTTTAATTCTCCAATTTGCCTTATTTGGGTTATTTTAATGTCTTGCGGATGCAAATCAAACAATTTTCTTTGCTACACCATCATTTATTGATACAAAATTATTTCTTCGACTAACGTAACATAAGGTGTAGAGAATTACGTAGAAGGTGTGATATAACAACAGTGATACTATAGCAAAACAATCACTCAGAGTGAACACGTGATAAGATATTTTTAAATAATATAAAAGAGTTGACTTTTTTTTGAGATAGTATAAAACAAAGAAAACAATTGCACAGAAATTGGAAAAATTGCAGAAATTGAGTGTTCTGGATCTTTTTCAGTAAGGGCAGTTGTTTTAGGCATCAATACTTCGCTTAAGCACACTCTACATTTTTTTTTCAAATTAAAATTATACATATTTTAATTGGTTAAACTTAATTTAGTTATTATGAACTAATAGTTTTCAACGTATTAAGTTTTACAGAGAATTACACTTTATATGCCTATCGTACGAATCGGTTATTAGGTCACTCTGCTTACAAGGTCAGTTTTCAGGACGTTACGAGGGATGACCGGGTATCGAGGTTCGACTGTCTAGTGCATCAGTCTGAAATGGTGTTCTTTCGCACTTTGCGGAGCGGTCTATTCCGAAACGAAAACTCGCCATCCCATTCCACAGGGGGTACCGGATCGATCCGGCCCTGTGACGTAGCGACCCCTCCATCCGGCTGCTGCCTGCCAGATCGGCTCCAAGAGGCGAACTTGTCGGAGCGAGTTTCCCCGCTCTCCCGCCAAGGCGGTGCCCAAACTCTCCTCAAGGAGCAAGAGGAGTAGCTTGCTCCTCCCGCGAATCCTTAGGACGTCCAAGAGAAGACTCGTGAAAAGTGTCGCAAGTCTCGCAGAAATAATGTGGTGAAACACTAGTGCTCAAAGAGACGACGTGGGAAGTTTTGTGCTCAACTGAAGAAAAAAGAATGAATTAGTGCTCAAAAAAAATTAAGATATTGTGTTGACCCATTTAGGCCTTTAATTTGGTGAAAGATATTATGGCCATAAAATCATTCTAATTTAAGGTTGATAACTTTTAAAATGTATAAAGATGACATGACTTGAGTGAAACTTTCTGTCGATCTCTAAATTATAAGCAGTATTATTTACCATTACGTTGTAAGGATTTTGGGCGGGACTAAAACTGACTTTTAGTTTATTTGTTCAGGAGGGATACGCTGGTCTGAAGCACAACCAACTAAAGGACTTTCAAATTAATTAAAAGAAGTCTTGGAGTTATGACGATACTTGAATTTATAAACGAATATTAAAACAGAAAAAAATACAAGAGCAAAATTTTAGAGAAAAAACATTAACTTCCTAAAAACTACGCTGCAGAGCATAAGAAATTTAGCATTTTTCCGTCTGAAAGATAAAAGTCTATTAACAAACAAAAATGGTAAGAAGAATTTGTTTAATTTGTTCAAAATTTTTCCTTCGAAAAAAATATCTGAGTAAAGCAATTAAAAAGGACGCAATTTAAGAGAAATGTTCAAAAATTAGCAATAATGATTTTGATAAAATGTACCGGAAGTAGAAAACGAAGAAAGTGGTAAGAAATGACGTTATTTTTCTCTTAACAAAAATCAAGATGATTTTCATTAAAATGGATTAGACATTTTTAATCAATCACGCAAAAGATGCAACGATTATTTTGTGTTTGATTTTGATCATTATTTTGTTCATAAAACATGTACTTCTACGAGTTTCTTCAAAGATTATGTAAATTAAGTATGTGAGTGCTTTCCGTGACTGAGAAAAAGAGTTAACAAAGCAAGAATAACCAATTGAAGAGGTAAGGATTTTAATTATTATCCTTTCAGTTTTGAACTATTATTATTGATATTATAACTACTATCCCTTTCCTATCTAATTTTTAATATTATGAATGTTAACTACCATTCAATTGTATATTAAAATAATAGTAAATGATCTACATTAGGGTGGTTCAAAAATACATGTAAAAAAAATCTTCTAGATACCAGGACACCCAGGACAATATTTTTAGACTTGTGGATAGCAATGTACTGGAAGAATTTTAGTTTCCTATTTCAACTGAAGGAGGGTGCTCAACCCCCTCCCCCAAACTTCATCAGTATAAGGAGGGGGTTAAAATACATTGAAATGAAAAAAAACAATGCTACATATTATAATATACACGAGTATTATGCATGTACGTTGCAATAAAACAATTATTTTCAAAAATCAGTTTGGGAAATTTAATGTTTCTAAATTTGTCTTTTTCTATGCTACGGCTAATGTTAAATTAAGCGGTCATTGAGTACCCTCTTAAAATATGAGTAAGAAGCTAAAACTTTTACAGCATAATACTTAAAAAAAATAGGGGGTTTCCCCGACTCTAGCTGAAAAGAAGTTTTTTTGAACCACCCTAATCTACATGTTCATATAGTTCAAACTATGTCTACATATTCATATAGATTCATTCGTTCAAACTATGTTGCTAGCGAGTAAAAATTAAACAAAAAAGGGAAATAAAAGTATTAATGCTGTTTCATGCCTGTTCAAGCATCCCAAAATCGAAAAACTTATATTTGCTTGAAACAATTACTATATAGTTGGAAAAATATCAATGCAAAAGCATAATACAATTTTCTTATAACGTATAGATTCTTTAAAGCTATATTATTTACTATTGGATAAAAAAAAATAATATGACCTGTCGGGCTTTCGGAGTGCATTTTATAGCGCATTTTTTTTTCTTTGATCGTGTTATGATTTTTTTGAGTAAGAAAAATATCTTAAAGCAGAAAAAAACTTGTTAGTTAAAATATATTTTTATTAAAAAAAATGAAGAAGAATGTCAAAACTACAGCACTCTGCATGTTTTCAGTGAAGCTACTTTTTTGCAAGGCTTTTCTTAAGATATAGATACAATTTGAATAGAACGTATGATTTGATTTTGTAATAGGTGCGTGTGTGTTAAAATTTTACTTTCTTCATTTTTAAATGATTTTTGTTCCATTTATATTTTCGTCTTTATGAACTGAATGAACAAAACAAAAGCCTGTTCAAAATTTAAGAATGTATTGTGCTTCATCGTCACTGACTTTTGTGTTCGAGTTCGATTATTTTCTGTTTGTCACCAATTTCGATTGTTTACCTGTTTATGATTTTACTTGTTTGTTCAATCTCAATAAGTTTTTCTTCCGTGTTTTGTTTTTCAAAGATTTGTTTGCTTTAAAAACAAATACTGAACTGAGTTCCTTTGCTGAGTTTTTAATTCGTTCAAATTTGAGTGAAAACAATATCCTGCCATTTTGTGCATAAAAAGTTGAATGCGTAGATGGAATTCATCAAAACAGGTTTTGTTCAAAAAACGGAGTACCCAACATCTTTTTTCCATCGTTTAAATTTTCAGTTTGAGTATTTTTCGTTCAGTTTTAATTAGTTCGTAAATTCGTAACATCACAGTCTTTTTGCAAATTTAGGTATTTTATAAACCCAGATATAACCTACGGGTTTACTACAAAATAATGTAATCAAAAACAGCTCTTATTATGTTGAAAACGTCGAAAATTGGTTGTTTTTAATTTTATTGTATTGAGATGTCTTTGAACAATTGGAGAGAATAATAATGTTAAGGGTACTTGTTATCACCATAGTCCTATAACACTACAAGTTTTAGTATACAAAAATTGAGGGAATCGCATTTATTCAGAATACATTTTTCTTTTCTTTCTTAGTTCTTTTTCAAAAAATCCTTATACATTACGATTTTGTTTTATCAATCATAAATTATTAAAACTACTACACTATGAAAAAAGACTGCCCGTTTACGAAAAAATCACTGGGAAATCGAGATTCAATAAACTTTTCCCGTAACTATACCAATGCCGTCATTTGAAACTATTTCCATCCCCCACCTTCCGTCTCACAAATCGGCCTGTTCTTGGCATTTATTCAAGCAAATATGAACACTATAGAAATTGATATGTTCTGGATTCAAGGTTTGTTCTAGAAATTGGTCAAAATCATTGTTTACCAAACCACTAGGTAAGCTACTTAATGCAATGTATCAACAGCATACAAATTGCTTCGTTTATTGCTCCGTACAAAACAGCCATCATATGAAATATAGACAAAATGAGTATGAATAAACTGTGTAAAAGTGTATGCAAAAGTTTGGTTTCTTCACAAGTCTTCACAGAGGGTTCACAGCATCTTTGGAAAGGTAGCCACTATGTAAGATATTACAGCGGTGAACTGAAATTAGTGGTTGATCTTGTTATTCAAAAGAGATAGTTTTTATTGTCATCTAAAGAACACGCTGATTACCATGGGCAACGACATACTATCCTCTGAAGAAATTAGACCACAGAATAATCCTAAAGACTCAGGTTTTTTTGCTAATGGAAGGGTTGTTGATTTAGTCATTTCACCACTCGAATTTCAAGCAAAAGACTATACAGAATTGATCGAATTGGTAAAATTGTGCACTTTTAATGATCTTCCACTGTCTAAACATATACCTAATGCGGAACTTGAGAAAATGGATGAAACGAGAGACATTATTGAAAGTGAGTATTGAAATTTGCACAAAAGGTTGAAACAGTAGTTATAATTTTGGCAGAAGCATCTTCATCTGTTTGTGGAGCAAAAAGTCGTGATGGCTTTATACGCAAAACATTGTCGTCTCAAATATTAATGCCGAAATTCAAAAACAAAGCAAAGCGGTATAAAATGTAAAATTTCTATATTTCAGAAAGAAAACAACTGTACCAAATTTGGTTGCTTTGAAAGGCCCTATGGTGGAGTTCAAAGGCAGCCACCTCCTCGAAGCGAGTTCTAAGATTTTTTCCCCAAATATCGTGAAAAGAAGCGCAGAGCTGCTGTAAAACAGCGACGCAGGTGGCGCATCATTGATCTTCCGTTGTTTTCATGTTTCACACTTTAGTTTAAATTAGAAAGAAGTACGTATGAAGCGTTATTGTAGGAAAATAAAGTGTAAAAATGGCTTGAATTCAAAAAAAAAGTGCTTAATAAAAAATTTTCTTTAAAAGATCAAAATAACAAAAACTATGCAAATATTCCAAATTTCACTGGTCGTGAACGATGTCAATTAAGGAATGCAATACCGGTATACCTAATATCGGTATTTTGAGCAAATTTTTAATTTCGAAATATCGGCATTTTCGGTATTAGCTAAAAATAATAAATAGTTTCAATTAAAAAATTTTCAATTGACTTATTTCATTTCTTCCTATATTTTAAATGCATAAGTCTTTTTCCATGATAGAGAACCAAAATTAATCTATTGCTGTGAAAATTTAGCTTCAAAAGCACGAACTAATAGAATATCGTTAAACAAAAGTAGCGGAAATATTGCAAAATGATATTGTCGTTACTAGATGGCGAGATAAATTGCATTTTTGTGCGCTTTTGTGCACCATGTCTTTATTATTTCTATTTTTCTGATCACTCACTTTAGAATGCGATTTTTCAAATTTGTTTAAGGTTTAACTTTTGTAGTTTTTGACTCATTTTTATTTTTGCTTCAAACTTTCAATTTCTTAAAATCAGCATCTGATTTTGAAAATTTTGAAATTGAAAGTATGCATCTAGGACTGACGGTTGTGAAAACGGAGGTTTTGCATGTTAAACCGGAACAACCCCTATAGTGCCTTGAAAATTTGCATCGTAGTAAAGCATACTAAATTGAAACATACTTTCAGATATGTTCATTATTATAATTGGAAAGAATTTTGAAAAAAAAGCGAAAACGAATAAGATAAACTTACAAAATTAAATTTGGTGAAGATTATTGTAAATGTTAAACCAAAGGGCTAATCAAGAGCAAACACAAACCTCTCCTGATCAAGTGAAAATGATGTTAACACTGGAAAAGTATTGTCTCTCGAAGAGAAATTACAACTACCTATAAATTCAGAAAATACACAAGATCAATACACAAGAAATACACACACTCACTCAAAAGGATTTATCTAACAATAACATGCAAGAGACCGAATTATTTGAAGGACTTCCTGACAATTGGAGGTGATTCGCACATTGTTAACAGTACCACCGACCTACGTGAATTCATAAAGAGCATTTTCAACCAATTGTAGAGAAGTTAAGCACTACAATGAGTTCCAGGCTTAGGGAAAATTCAATACATGCACTATGTTTTTTTACTATTATTGATTTTTTTATTATGAAATTTGTTCATTCATATCATATTTGTTCACAGTACGTTTTCATAAATTATACAATTTTTGTTCAAAATTATAAAATATGACAATGAAACAATTTTTTCAAGCATTTTTTGAGAAATTTCAAATACCTGTATTAATACCGATATTCCTGTATCAAGTTTAAAAAATAACGAATACCGGTATTGAATTTTTGGTCTGGTACTGCAATCCCTAATGGCAATGTACTTTTTTTCATTAGCAAAAAATCTAACTAGGCAACCATTTTCACCACAGATGATTTAAAAAAAAATATATGTGTAAGAATTTAAAAAAAAAAAATAAATAAATAAAAACAAAAAACCCGACTGCGTAAAAACCAAAACAATTAAGAAAAATGTATAACCCCAGTAGTTTAGAATGTTATCAAGTACTACTGAATTACTACACCTTTGAAATAGTTTTATAACCGGACACAGATAAGACAAATCATAAATTCAAAAGCAGAAGGGAAGGATCAACAGTCGGGGGCCATTCCTTTCTGATTCAAGGAACCCCGTAAACTTTGGAAAAGCAGAAGTGGGGAATGCAGTAGAATGAAAACAATATGAAGACAAAGATCCCTTATTTATAACTGTATAACTACTTGATTTAGATGGATACAAATACTGTAACTTTTTTCAGCAAGTGTTGCCCGATTTATGAACATGTACAAGCTAATGTTCGAGGCATTAAGTCAAATACAACACGACCGACCACTAGCTTACTTTTCCAGGAATGATCGAAACTACATAAATACTGCCTTTTCGAACAGAAGAGAAGGCCATGAAGGACGAGTTTCTTAGCCTCCCAGCTCATCCGCTTTGTTCAACTTAAGTTTTTTTTTTTTTTTGGAGGGGAGGGGGGGGGGATGGCAGCTAAAATGTTCCGTGTACTAGACGCCCATTGCGTAACCAGAGGACCTTTCCCAAAAAAAAAAACGGTGCATACTTTTATATTATGACATGACTATTCTAACCTGTGCATTGTTCAATGCATCGCTGATATGAAGCTAAGCTTGTTTTGCAGCTGTCGGGTGCTTATAAGAACATTTGTAATGAATAAAGGTTCTTTGTCTTCATGTTGTTGTTCTTGGTCTTTACTGCACTTCCCATTTCCGCGAACAAAGTACCCTCTGTTGTTTGCTTTCCGAATCCCCATTGAATTGTGAAAGTTGTTTGTTTTGACAAAGTCTATCTGCCCTTTAAGTGGGGACCATTACTTTCGCAACATCATATATATATATATATATATATATATATATATATATATATATATATATATATATATATATATACAGTAAAACCTGTAAAGTTGACCACCTGTTTAAGTTGATCACTAAAGTAGTGCACCGCAAGTGGTCAACTTACACAGGTGTCACTGTATATATATATATATATATATATATATATATATATATATATATATATATATATATATATTGCATACGATAAATATTTTCTCATCTTGTTAATTTCTTTCTTCTTTGAATTTATACTGGAGAGTCCATATTTTTCTAAATATCTATTTTTTTTTCGGATTATACCTCCTTTTGAGTAATTCTGCAGTCGAAAAATCTCTTCGGATCTGAGTGATACTATTTTTTTTCGGCAAACGTTATTTACGGGCATTTTGTTAATACGAAAAAATGTTATTTAATGATGCTAAATAATGATTTTTCTCAATTTTTAAGTATTTTTCGTCATAAAAAAAAAAACTTTTTATTATTGATTTTATTTGGGTACTGTAAATTATATACCCTTTTTATCTTATTAATCACTTTCTTTTTTGTAAATGTTGATTTCGAGAGTTTTGTTAAAGTTTACCGCACAAAAAATAATGAAACTTGTTTTTTAACTGTTTTTGTAGATAGGTATTTAACATTTTTTGCATAAACGTTTCACATTATATAGCAATTGTGTACATTTCTGAACGCATGTTTAATAATTTTTCCCACTTGATTTACGTGTTATGAGAATATGCATAGTATTCCAATTTATTAGTGTCATATAATATCTACTAAGAATATAATATATCTGATAAAATATTCTCAAATTTGTACAAAACTATAACGTTTAGAATTATTGAGTATTAAATATAGAGCACATATATTTTTTTTCAAAAAAATAGAAATAAAAAATGTTTTTAAAAATTATTCTAAATAAGGTTTTATAACTCCTATATATCTTAAAAACTTTAAATTGCCAAAAACAAATCCTTTTTTTTATTTGTTTATTTTTTTTTTACTTTTATACTCTAATTTTACCGTAAAAAATTATGTTTTACAGTTAGAAATTCTGCTGATACCAGTACTTATATTTTTAAGCGAGTTTTTGTAAGTTTTAGACAGCTATAAATTTTATTTTTCGTAAGAAATCATTCATTTTATCGTAGCAGAAGAGTCGGGAATAATGCCAAAATCTCATATTTTTCCCTCTTAAAAGGCAGCAAAGTGAAAAAAATTGGGTTACAACATCATTTTCCTGACGCCGTTTTAAAAGAGCTGTTCATGTTATAAATTTTTTATTTCACACAAGTTCATTTTTAACAATCTCTCTTGTATAGCAAAAAGACTTACAGATTTAATTTTTATTGCTTGGAAACATTTTTTTTAAAGAATAAATTATAGTTTATTTTACTCCAGTTGACTGATGATTTTTTGAAACATTTGAAATTATATTCATTAAAAGTGTAGAGCGGAATGACTTTTATATTACGTTACTTAAAGTTAAGGATTGTCTGTTGGAGATAATAAGTCCCTTTTTTGGTGTATTATTAATATCGTATACTTTCTTAAACAGAGAGAATTTTTATTGTAATTACATTAAAAGTTTTCGAAAAATAGTCGAATCATTTGCTTGATAGTCGGGTCATTTTTTCCAGTTAGTTTTAACTTTTTTTGCTACGTTGCAACCATAATTTCTTGAAAATTTTCAGTTCATTTCTCATATTTTCGGAGTATGTTTATTAGCATTCCAATAGTATTCACAACGATTAATCCCAGAGCATTAGGAGGAGAGTATTTTTTTTTAAAACAAAGTCACCTTTATTTTTCTTCTGAAGAACAGCAACTTCTTGCCGTTCAAGACCTTTACTTTTTTTGGATTCGTCAAGAGATGTTTCTAAAGGCAATTATTGACAGATACACAGTAGAATAACCATGCTTTAAAGGAAGAGCAGTGAGTCCAGAACAAGCAAGAAATTTTAATGTCTTAACGTGTCAATGAAATTTCTTTATTTTCCAGACCTTGGAAACTGCATTTCCATTGGTTTCCAGATTCTGGAGAAATTATTATTAGTTTTTTTCCTTCTCTTAGTGAGAATGACCAGTAAGGCTGAAAGTAAGGCTCAGAGTAAGTATAAGACATAACGTGGAGAGAGGATCTCAGAGTAAGAATCAGGTCGTTCTTACTCAGAGTAAGAGTGGACAGGAAATATTTTTAAGTAAGATCTGGTCAGCCTTACTCTCAGTAATGGAATACTGATATTAAGCATTGTGTAAAAATCAGCTTTATTAACGTGCTGTAAGATTTGTTTGTGTTTTGAAGTCAATCGAGTAAGATAATTTATCTTACTTTTTTACTTTTCGACGTTTTTTAGCAATTTTCAGGAAAATACTAATTACATGAATTAATTATTTTAAATATCTTTATTCAAATGCCGATAACAAGATATATAATAAAAAATTTAATTAAAAATTACTTTTTAAAATTATGCAAAACTTTCTGAGGCTGACGTTATTTGCTGACTTCCCGTAACAAAGTGTAAACTGTAGGCAATATGCTATTTGACGTCTGGCAAATTCAAATAATTGACAATATTACTTAACCATGCACGTTAATCGAGAAAGAGGTCAGAAAATTGTAATTTCAAAAAATAAATAAATAAATAAGTAAAATACTAGTTGCTTTCGGCTGCTACATTCGCTGCCTATGACAAATGCATTCTCAAAAGAAGGCTGAGACTCGGCGATTGATTTTGTGATGACTTTTTAATGACTTGCGTGAACGCATGATCGTCTACGAGTTTATGAGCTTGATCAAAAATTGAAGAAGTCAAGTTGACATCATTTTTGGACTCAAACTTGGCGAAAAACATTCAAATGTCACCAGACTGGTGACTCCCCGACCTGTTATGTGACAATCATCATGGTCATACAGCATCTGCAGCAAGTCACCTACTCAATAGTCAATTAGATTCGACATCTAGCCTGACATACATACATAAATACGGGACGATTATAAATAGTGCAGTTTGTCTTGCGAGTGTTTTTGTGCATTACCTTGAAAATTTGAGGAGTAATTTGTTTCAATAATATGTAACGTTATATTCGCTACTTAAACCCATTTAAAAATCACTGATTTTCTGATACTAAAGCTATACAGATACTGATTTACATATTACTTTCTGAATAACTGATATCTTATATCAGTTCATATATATATATATATATATATATATATATATATATATATATATATATATATATACTTTTTTTCTTGTTAATCTAAAAATTATCACAGCCAAACTTTATGTTATTTTCTTATTCCGATTTCTTCTGTGGTGTAATCCCTACCGTTTTGCATGCAAAATTTTGTATTTAACCCTCGTTATAGAAATACTTATTTACATTTCTTTAATCATTGCATGTAATTTTTTTTTTCACTAAATATATCTGTTCTTTAGAAATTGTCTAACCGTTTATTAAAACTTCATAGGAATGCTTTCAGATTTTTGACATCCCTCAGCGATTTCATTTTTTTATGCTAAACTCCGAAAATGTCTCCCGATATACTTAATATCCTAGCAACAGAAAACTATCTTAGGCACTTGGAGCTCGAACTCAAGTTTCACTATTAAAAACGACAAGCGGAATACTTTCCCCTCTTTGCGCTTTGATGTAAAATCAAATTTGTATCCTTTCAGAAATCACGTGATAGCCTTTCCTCCTTTGAAAACCACGGACGATTCTTTTTTGTTCACTCATCCCTTTGAACGAAATGTATCGGAAGTAATCGCAAGCCCCCGAGGAACATTCGAATATTCTGTGTAAAAAAAGCGGTATCTGCTCTACAAGAAGGAACAAGAGCAATGTAAAGCGAAAGAATGGCTTCGCTTAGTTCCTTTTTTATAAGATTTTTTATAAAGGTAGGAACGATATCAACATTTTTTAGAACTATTTTTCTCTTTTTTTTTCGGTATTGGGATGTAAATTGTGTCCTCAAACCTTTTTTGGTCTGCTACACAATTTTTTTTTTCAAATGAAATATTGTTTAAAGATATTTCGTGGTCAACACCGGTTTTGACTTAGAGAGAATGATTGAATAAGCCATAAGTACTGCATAATACTGCACACTTTCTGTATGGCGTAAGAAATAACATGCATCATTTTAACATTAAGAAAAAAAGGGAATTTCTAATCTTTAATTTAAAATCCTTGATTTTATTCTGTTCAACCGTTTTTAAACAAGACTGCATTAAATGCAAACCTTTAATAACGCATTTATACCTCAGTAGATGATGGTCAATTATTTTCTAACAATCAGTAATAATAAACAGTTTTAGAACGCAATGTAAAAAAAAAAAAAAAACCTTTAAAATACGGTGTCTCCCCAGTTTCGTCAGCACGAAATTCCACCCCTCTCCCAGTTTTTCATTTTTAATGATACTTTTTGATAGATTAAAGGGGGGAGAAAATTTCACGTGACAGTGAAACTGTCGCATACCAGTCTAATAAATACAAGTGCGTTTTTACGTTGTCATCTTTTTAACGATAGTTTGCTTCTGAGAAAAATTACCAAAATTAAAAAAAAAAACTGGTTGTGGAATTGATATAACTGCATATGTTTAGGGTGAAGTCGAATATCCCGAACATTTAGGAATGGAGATTTTTTTAACAAGTTTTTAAAAAGCTCTTACTTACAAATTATAAATGCTTCATTTAGTTCCTGAGAATATGAGCGTTCATTTATAGTGAACTCACACAAATATATTTCTACATATTTTAAAAGATAATTTTACATACATTAAGAATCACGAATGACAGCATTACTTAGTTAATGTTTCATGTCTCAATCACGCTCATTCGTTAGTATTTCTAATTTCAATCCCCCCCCCCTTTTATTTTACTTTTACCCTACTGTCTATGATCTGCGCCGTTTCTTAGAAATTGCCATAATGAACGTCAAACTAATGCACCGAAAAACCCCAGGCAATTGTGATCCATAACATTTTTCAGCTGAAACCTTTGAAACTCTGCAAATGAACTCTTATAATTAAATAGGAATCAACAGCGTTTTAACGCACAAAAATAGCAGATTAATGCAAGTAATCTCCTTTTTTTTTACTCTATCTCGTTAAAATGTTGTTGATTTCCATTTACTTCACAGAACAAAGGTATTTATCTCTAGTAATTCTTGAAAAAAAGTTGGAAAAAACATACCAAGTAAACCTATGCAGTAAAAAATTACTAAATAGCTATGACGAAAATAGATTGTTAATAGCCCTTAATTATGCATTATTATCGGAGCAATTTGAAAACATATACATCTTTCAGTTTATTTTAATTGATCTTATTTGGCACTTCTTGCAACAGAATTAAAACAATGTAAGGTTTGCATGCTTAAAATAATTTTTAAAGTTTTGTAAAAAGTTGTAATTTTATGTTTCTCTGGGTTTAACCTGTTTCAAAATGTCTTAAGCTGGCGTCTGTTCGATTACCTTCGTTTCGAAAATGACTACTTTCTCAATGAAAAAGATCATTTCGTCTGGCTAATTCTGTTGCGCCAAATCTACTAATATTTGGAGATATTTCATACCTTATCGAGGCATTCTACGAAAAGGTTAACCCTTTGTCTCGCACGTGACGCATATCCTGCATTTAAAAGTAAAAATTTTCAAGGATGATGACGAAACTTTTCGCTGAAGAAATCACAAATAAGTCTGTAACTAGTTAAGCAGAAAAAAATGTTCATTACAATTTTAAAGTATTATTTTTAATGAAATATATAAGGCATCAGTTTCATGACAAAATGGCCGCTTTCCGTGGAATGCTCAATATTTGTTTGTAGATTTCACTGCAGTATTTTCGTGTCATCCGCGGGCGTAATAGAGTGGTTCAGATACCCAGTTATATTTTAGTTAGCTAGTGAACTCATCTTTATCCCAGTTGAGAACGGGCCTCCATTCCTGTGAGCTATACTTTGTATTTGCATTTGTGAAGTTGACTGTTTCGGGTGTCTGCCGTGCCGTTGCGAAAAGTTTTTTTTTTACAAAATGAAATAACATTATCTTTACTATTAATAAGGCTGAAAGCCTCTCTCTTTATATCTGGATCTCTCTCTGTCTGGATGTACGGATTTCTCTCTGTCTGGATATCTGTGACCAGCATAGCGTTAAGACCGTTCGGCCGATTTTCATGAAATTTGGCCAAAATTAGTTTGTAGCATGGGGGTGTGCACCTCGAAGAGAGTTTAAGAAAATTCGATTTTGTTCTTTTTCTATTCCAATTTTAAAGAACATTTTTCCAAGCAAATTATTATAACTTGGAGGAGTAAATTACCAAATTTTCATAACGTGGAACCGTAACATGGGCGAGCATATTGGAGGGAAATTCACCATCCATTATTTGTAAGCATACAGGCGAACCAAATGACCTTTTAATTTTCTACTACGGGCAAAGCCCGAAGCCACTAGTAAGCAATAATAGGACACCCCAGTTTTGACAACTAAAGACTAGTTTCATCCTTGTTATAATGTATTTCTAAATAAAAATGTTACATTTTTATAAAAACTGATACACTTAACCAATAATACCTGAAGTAAAAACAAATTCGTAGTACTTGCTTAACCTTTTAAAATATTGATCAATTGGTGACGCATTTTTGTATTGTAATGCTGGTACAGTAAACAAAGAAGAAGCCAAAATGTCACATGATGCCATCTTACATTGCAGTAGTCTCATAAAGCAACCTTTGATCTGATGTCATTCTGGTCAGTTTAATATTCCATGTTCATGCACACCTTCCTCAAACTTCTAAAAGCCTCATAAGATCCCCCACAACACTGGCGTCTCACAGAGTTTATTACGAACGAGTCCATCAGCAAGTCGTAAAACCGTACTATCTCTGCTCATTACTTTGCAATTACGAGCCTCCATTAGGGGGTGGGCGGAATTATCATGGCGCAGAACGAGGGAGAAAAGCTGAATTTGAAAATCGCGAATTCTGTGACGGTTGGCGTTAAATAAAGTTTAATGGCAATTTTGCAAAACATAAAGTAAAGTTCATCGACCTTTCGCCTAAGGATTCATTTCATAACTTTTGAGTTTGAAGATGGAGCTGTGAAAATTTTTAGTGCATTTAAGAAACGATAAAATCTTCATTCGGAATTCGTCAATTTATAAAGCCTTTAATAAATTTGGGCAAAAACGCTATTACCTTTTAAAACGTACAGCCTAAATTTTGGGAAGAGTAATTAAGATTTGAAAAAAAAAATATATAGTAAAATAATAAGTATAACTTCTTATTAATTCCAGAAGAAAATTACATTTTTAACTCTTGTCAGTAAAAACGACGGACCTGAATTTTTTTACCTATTTCATACGATATTTCCTATAAAAGAAAACTCCATTCAAGCTACATTAAGCATCACGTTCCTGCGTATATCCGTAGCGAAACGAAGAAATCATTCCAGGTATTTCCAGGATGATACTATTTTTTTCTTCTAACTTATTAGGTGCTTTATATAAGTTTCTATATCTTTTTATATTTGAGAACTTTCGATTGTAAATTAAGTTGGGTACTAAATAATGTTCTTAGTTTAAATATTTCTACGTCCATCACCAATAGCAAGAAGCAACATTTTTAAGTAAAATGTGTTTTTTAGTAGAACTAGTAGTTACTCAGTGACATTGGTGTTAAGTTGATCTATCAAGAAAAAAAAGCCAACTTGCTTTAAAACTTTATTTTACAACATTAAACCTATTACATGAAAAACATAGTACCTAAATTGCGTGACTTTTTCAATTTACTAAGCATAAAACTAGTTGAAATTTTTTTGAATAAACCTCACTGTGAAGCACAATATGCATGATAACAAATGTGCGTATTACAGGCAAAACGATCAGTATCTCGTACTAATTGTAATAAGGGGTAAAAAAAAAGAAGAAAAAAGCCTGGCACAGTGAAATTGTAAAACATTTTAATCTCTTTGCGGCGACAACTATAAAGGATAATTTTAGACAAGCTCTGTTCCAAGTTTGACAAATATATTGCAATTATGTGTAGTACATCAAAAAAAAAAAAAAAATCTGTTTGCAAAGTGACGAAGATCTTATAATTGAAAATTCAAATATTTATTAAAATCTACTTATGTTCAGTGAAGTACTTATTTAGTTAATATTATAAAGTTTAATTGTACATAATTAATTTATTTTATTTTATTTACTTTTCTTATTTACTCAATTTACATATACATTGAGTTATTTGTTAAACCATGAATATTTTTATTTATTTACACATGTAATCACATTTTTAAGCATACATTAATTCCATTCATTGATTGTTTTTCTTTTAATATTTAATTAAATCGTTTTTAATTTAATTTTACGTTTCAAATTTAAAAAAAAAATTAAAAAAAAGCAAATCGAAAACATTTAATTAGAAATTATTTTGTAGCTTGTAATAGAAAGCACAAATTTACGGCATAAGTTACAAAATAACATTTCAATGCACGTTTTGCTGTGAACATGCTTCTGTCTTTCTTTCTAAACTGTAATTTTCAAATTGAATCTCCATTTTTCTACTTTTTCAGAAATTGTAATTTATCGTAACTAGTTTCCTCAGCTCCCACATTCCTTATTTACTGAATATGCAAACTTTTACAATTTACTATCTATTAATTCAATGAGTACTTTCATAATCACACACATAAACGCGTTCTACCTTTTAGACTAATGAAAACCAGTTACCACTTGGCCAACGCCAGAAATCAGCTGGAAGAGACAGTTAAAACTTGATGTGGATTTTGTATAAACTAGCTTTTTAATCATTACAGTAAAAAATCAACAATATTATTTTTAGCGAGAGAAAAGCAATTACTTTAGGTTCGATGTGTGAAAGATTTTCGTAACTAAACACGAAACGAAAAAAAAATCCTCTGAAACAAAAAATGGAACTCTCAATAATTAATGGATTAAAAAATCCATCATCTGCTCTTTCACTTACATAAATAGAAGAGAAAGTTCTTAAAAATTAAGATGGCACATGTAGTTTTTAGATATAATTCCCCATTGTATTTGGTAGATTATATCATTCTCTATACTATATAAGAATATCAAATTAATATGGATGCCTTAATTGCCAAATCGATTAATTCCACTTTTTTAAAAAATCCTCATTTTTGCTTTAATATTGCTTTATCAATGCTTAGCCCGTGAATTTATATTAAAGTTTTGGTCATATATTATATTCAGTACATTTCTGACCATGTGATGGCAGAAAATGTAACACGAGCGCCCATTCACTCCTATGGGTAACATCATCTTCTTCATCACTTTTCTCTACTTTTGTGTTTCATGGAGTTATCGATTTGGCAAGTGATGCATCCATATAACTCTTTATCTTAACAAATGAAAATTTTGTTTTTTAATTTTGAGCAGCCAATTTTTAGAAAATAATACAATATAACGTTATCACATTGTGTTAATCTTTTAGTACACTTTCGTAAATTAATCTTTTACTTCTACCCAAACACAGATTATAAAAATAAACTAATAAGTGAAAAAATCTAATAACTAAATTTATTTTATATTTTTTCTGAACGCACAAATTTGTTACTCTCAGTATAAAAGAGACTAATAAAATGTTATTCGTTGATTTAGAGCAACAGTAGGATATCTAAACCTCAGAACAACAGCAAGATATCCAACTGTTGCTCTGATGCGACGATATATCCAATGCTCTGGTTTGGAAGTCTGTTCCTGACATCTCAAAGTATCTACAACTAGGTCAGTTATAAAATTCACCCACAATTTTTAAAACTGAAGAAATTAATAGAAGAAATTAAGCAAAATCCTCATATGTAGTCACATATTGAGCAAAAGTGATCAGAATTCGAACCATATTAGAACTCGCTTTCGCAACACAGTCACTCCTTATCACAATTCTCAAGGAGGCACCTCTTCGAGAAAATTTCCCAAACCTCCTTTTCAAAGTTCCTTCCCCCCATCTCCTCAAATTTAATTAGCAGCCTGCCCGCTTCAGAGCTGGCTGCCAAGTCTTAATTACGAGTAGGAAAGTACGGGTAAAATCTTGTGCCCGCTCTGCCCCTTTATAAAACAGCGGCGAGGGATTCGCTGGGGTGTAATTACTGGTTTGATGTACTTTTGAGGGCGTTTGTGCCAGAGTTCTGGAAACTGTAATGCGGGACTTGATCCAGTCAGTAATTGCTGGGAAAATTTTTCGGAAAGATTGTTTCCGGATGGAATCATGCTAACAGTTGCAAACCACGAATCCGCAAAAGCGAGATAATATCGGCGTGGCCGATTTTTATGTGGAAAATATTAATTGCAAGGCGATTAATATGGTAAACAGAAAATAATGCATGTAAGTTGTTAGTTAACTAAGAAGATGGGTCTAGCATGGTTCTGGTCGATTAATTTTGTGATTGCCATATTTGCATTTAAGCGGACATTCTTTCTGAAAGGAAAAATAAAATCGACCTACATTTCCTTATTCATTTTTACTACTCTCTGCGCCTTGTAGTAATTTGATCAAAATTATTATTTTTACTTCCTTTTACAAAAAAGGAAGTATTATATTCGCGAAAAAATGTTCACTCAAAAATTGACCTTAATTTCCAATTTGCTCACCATCGAATGAATAATGAGTTTTTCTTTCGACTCGTAGATAAGTGCCTAACAACATTTAGACACGCGAAATAATCATTTTGACGATTTCCGACTTAATTACAACGAGTTTTCTCGTGACGTCTGTATATACGATCTAATGTCTGTATGTCGCATAACTCAAGAATGGAATGTCCTAGAAAGCTGAAACTTGCTACGTAGACTCCTAGCGGGGTCTAGTTGTGTACCTATCCTTTTGGTTGCATTCGGGTGTTTCTAATGGGTTTTTTTTTTTGCCCCGTTTTGGGGGAAATTATTGTTAATTTCGACGTAAACTCAAGTGGTGTAATAATTTGGCGGACACTTGGCAATATATCGCCAGTTTTTTGGTCGCCAAGTTTTGCCACCAACGACAAATTTGGCGATTTTTTTTTTAAATCTGGTTTTAATTTGTCCATTGTTGGTGATATTTAGAGAGTGAACTATTGAATCACATTAAAACTGTCAATAATGAGAAAATGACATTAAATTAGAGTAAAAGGAAGTCATGTGATGCACACATCAGCTCGTTTCTTTTTGATATCATGTGAGGTATTTGTATTTACATTTATATGCTATTACAATTTTTAATACATTTATATGATTACCATGGTCATTCTGTGCTCGATAAAGTCCTTTAACAACAGGGTACATTTTTGACATCCACGTACGAATAGTCTTGAACTTTAGAAACTAGTTTACTCTTAACTCTGAACACATATTTCTGGAAAATTAATAAATAACTCAAAATGAATGTATTTATAAATACCAGTGATTCATGTATCAACATTTAAGATTTTTGACTTTCTGAAATTGACATGTACCAAAATTAACTATTTGGGAAAGACTAATTAATTATCACGAAATGAACTTCGAACAATATTTCTCAAGAGCATCACATTTAGTTAGTTTACTTTAAAAGCGCAAAATTCTCTTGACAATCAGCAGTTTGAAATTAATGCATTCATTAATTTACAATATATATATATATATTTACTTTTCACGTACATCAATTAGAACTGAAGTCTTTAAGTTTCATGTATATAATGTTTATTCAATTACCCCAGGAACTTGTTCGTCAAATAGTAATTAATGTTTTAAGTGGTTTTTTTTCCACAGCTGCTGCATTGCTAACATTACGTACTTTTGGTTCCTGATTATTTAGGCTACGTCAATCGCTAATCTGAACAACTGAGTAATTTTTTTTAAACTTGAATTTGCTATCTCCATCAGCTTGAAGCGAATGAAATCCCACAAAAGTATTTTACAAAATCGATTACAAAGGTTTTTACCTTCCTTTAGGCATTCAAGTGTAAACTTCTGGAGTACTTTCCTTGCAAAATGTTGCATCAAATTCAAGAAGAGCTGAAATTAACATATAGAAACAAGTGTAACAGTTCCATAAACATCCTGAGCTAAATTGTGTGATCTGAATTACATTAAAAAAATGAAATACTTTGTACTAAAATGAGTTGTTGCAACTGTCTGCGGAACAAATTTTTACTTCTTTATATAAAATAAGATGGACTGAACAGTGAATAAACACTTCATGAGAATTTCAAGTACTCACATTTCATGTACTCACTTGAGGAGGATTTCATTTGCAAAACATTTAGAGTTTTACATGCTATTATTTTTTTAATTTTTAGAGAATGCTTATTATTTTGCCTTAAAATTGTTTGGTGTGTTGAGATGGGAAAATGGTCCCGAACAAACTGAATGAAAATTTCCAACCAGTCGTCGAACACAAAATTTTCTAGTTGTTATTATTTTGAAAATTGACATAATGCCAATTCATCTGAAAAATGTTTTAAAACCTTATGTAAAAAAAAGGACAAATCTTTGACTTTCAATTTCGCGTTGGCTGTGAACTCAGTGGCTTAAGCGTGAGATTTTCCTTTCTTAATCCGAAACATATATTTTAAAAGTGTACAAACCGCAGTGATTTCTACTTCATGTAAAATTAAATTTGTTTATGTAGTTCACTGATATCAATACCGAAAATGTTCCCTCTGCATTGTTAAAAACCGTAATCTCAATTCTGATTTCAACTCTGTTTCAATGCACTTCAAACCAATTGTTCTAAAATTTAGGTGCACAATATTTCAAGTATTTGACTATCAATAAACAAATGTTCATGATTTTATGTATAGTGCTTTCAATAAAAATGTCTATATTATGTTTGGAATTCAAGTACTAAAGTACTAAATTTTCTAATTTTTCAACATTTGCTTTAGGTTTTTTTTTTCCTTTATGCCAAATGTATATGAAACCTTTCAACAATAAATAATTTTAACTAAAATGTAAATACAAGCAATCGAATACTATTTAAAGACTTATTTGGTCAGTGAAATAAATTTTGAAAAATATTAAATTCGAAATAAAACCTATTAACTGTAACATCATATTTTATGTTCCGATTTTACATTTTCAAAAGATTTTTTCGTACTGTGCACTGCAAGAATTATGTATATAAAAAAAGATCTTAGATTGTTCAATGGCAATCTCATAATTTTTAGAAAACAAATTATTGTTTGGTGTGACTGCTAAAGTACATAAGTATAAATTACTTTAGATATATTTAATTAAATTCTATCAGTATTGACAAGTTTTGTCACGAAACATGTTCTTCAACAACGTGAAAACCAATCATAATTTATGTTTTTTGGAACGATTTCAACTCGAAATTTCAGCAGTAGTTTAATTCATATTATTGCATAAGTAACCAGACAACTCAACGCCCCTTTTGAGCTCGTCTGGAAAGAACCGAACAGTTTCCAGCGTGGATATTAGGAAATGTTTCCCCACCAACTTTATCTCGCAGTTCTCCTTAAATTTAATTAGCGGCTGCCGATTCACAGCTAACTCATAATTATGCCGCCGCTCTAGACTTTTCATAAAGTATGGGTAAGTTTGACGTTCTCGAGTCATTTTAAGCTTATGACACAGATGGATCCGTGTTGTTGCAATTACGGGGTAGACGCTGCTTCAACTAGACGTCGCTCCCTTAATGCTATACAGTAGACCCTCGTTTTACGCGGAGGTTGCGTTCCACGGAAATACCGCGTAAATCGAAACCGCGTAAATTGAGACCTAATAGTAGTGTTAAAATAGGGGTTAGGTTCCGTATTTAAAAAAATACTTCAATCTAGTGATGACTAATTGCATAGAAGATTTAAAGTGTACTTATATCGATATATATGCACGACAAGCATAAAGAAAACATAAATAATTTTGTGTCTAAAAAAATAAGCTGGCTAAGATAGTCTTTTGGCAGCCATTAAGAATTTTTTCTTTGTAGTTATTTGCAGAGCATTAACGCATCCATGGTCACTTGCGTCATTTCCATGATAGAATTTTCCTTCACATTGACAAATCAGAAACATTTTTATTGTCTAGGAATGGCTCAAAATTTTCAATGTGAACGTTTTTGGTTGTGTATCACCGACGTCGGTATGCTCGTTGGTTTGGGCCTCCTTTGACACTCCTAAAAACTATTCTTCCAGTGAGTTTTGAACTGTGTGAGTTTAATAACTTTACTTCTGGATAGAGCTCTCTAACCAATAGCATGAAATGTCTCCAGGGGCCCAAGTTCGGTTAATAACACACCAAAATGCAGTTTATTGCGCGTAATCTGCAATCTTGAGGAATTTGGATTTTGAAAGAGAGAAAAATATTATCTGTTTGCATTACCACATCTGCGTAAAACCGAAACTCATCCGCGGAAAATAAAAAAAAGGTGTCAATCTTAAACCGCTTATAATCGAAACTGCGTAAAATAAACCCGTGTAAAGCGAGGGTCTATTTTACTCTATCCTTGATAGTTTTAGCTAGACGTAGAGGGCATTTGATTCATGCTCTTACAGCTATGACCTAATAACCTAAAAACCTAAATTTGACGTAGATTTCCCACATTTGAAGGACAATGTGTCGAGCAAAAACACTCAGTTTTCTCAGCGCTTGAGAATAGGACGTATCTAGGTTCGGACAACCTTACTGTATATAGTAAGGTTGTCCGAACCCGGGAGTGCTCGCGCAGGGTATCTCGTACCCGAGGAGGTTTTTTAGTATTTTCGAGTTCATTTTTTTTTTTCAAAAAGGTTGAAAATGCAAATAAGAGAAAAGAGTATAAATTTAAAATACTTGCTTAAAAGATTTGCATTCAATTTCTACATTTTTTTGCAAATGCATGCCATATGGTCCATGCAAATGTTTTTGTCACATTTCACACACAGATTTGGTTTTTGTCTATTATATTGGGGCTTTCAGTACAGTTTTTGTACGTTGACTTTGCTTTTTTAGCAGGGGATGCAATGTCTTCACTAGATCCTAGTTTTAATTTTACGTCTCTTGGAAGCATTGCGTATGCTTTAGTTCAGAACTGTAGCAGAAATACTCGCGCAGGGTATGATACACCCGTAGAAGTCAATTCCATAGAAACTAATTTTAGAATGTCCCCACCGTTTTTACCCCTTCAAGATTATGACCTATGGGTCAGCTACTCAAGGAATCGTCCACTTCCAAAAAAAAAAAAAAAAAATGTGGGGAGAAATTTGATTGAGAAAGCGGCATATGTAATGATATAATGATAATATGTGATTGAAAAAGCGGTGGGTATGTAATGGTGGGTAAGGAGTTCAGGACGTATTTAAATGAATGGGTCAAATTACAACGCTATTAGAAGAAAACAAAAACCTTAACGTTTGTTGTTGTTATTGTGTCCATCCCCATTAATATAACAGCGAATGATCGAGTGACGCTCTGGGCGTCATTAACAATGACACTAGCACCCCGGCATAATAATTTGATAATATTTTTTGGTAATGTTTGACATGCAGAGAAATGCTTTATTTTGACGAGGCTGTACTGGATCCGGTAACTTAACTTTTTTACTGGTAAGACTGTCTCATTTCAGGGGAATGAAGAAACGAAAAAGGGGTCAACAGTGAACGTCATCAATTGGAGGATTAATCCACTGGATTTAAGGTTAAAATTTCAACTTTCAAAATATCATCAAACAAGAAATTGCTTCGTTCAAATGTAGACGTGTAGAAGCAATTTTCACACGTCATTACTTGACGTGCTACTTTCTGGTAGTTAATAAACACCACTGAAAGACCTTGCTTCGAGAGGTTAGAATTATTTATCAATATTTATGACAACCCAAGAAAGATTTGCAGCACAAAGACAGGAAATATCACCCTGTGAACAGGAGCAATCAAACCCATGACCTACTGTATATGAAGCGAAGATTTTACTACAGAACCATGGAAGCCTCAGTGGAAATTTCAATTTCGAAAAAAACAAATATAGGAGCAGAATGTTAGCATTCAAATTTTGTGGGTCATCTCTCATTCATTACAGCGACCTTAAAAAGGAACAGCACACATTAAAGAATGGGAAATTCGCATTAATTGCTAGAGTGGGGTTCTCAGCCTTTTATTCGAAACTGATGTGAGGTTATGCCCCTACCTCTTCCCTCAAGACCACCATATGAGGTCAATTCAAGTAGTAAAAACTAAAAAGGGAAATTTAAAGTTGCAATAACTTAGAAAAGTTTGTTTGTTAGGTTTTAAAATGAAGATATAGATAACGACACAAAAAACAGTACGAAGCAACCTAATCCGGACCTTTACGGGATCCAGGTCGTCCTAATTAATGAAAGTACTGATCAATCAAAATAACCTATAAGTTGAGTTAAGGTACGTCCACACGAGGGTGGTTCAAAAATACATGTAAAAAAAAAAGTTTCTCCTTGTTAACAAAACACCCCTCAATATTTTTAGACTTGTGGATAGTAATATAATAGAAGAATTTTAGCTTCCTATTTCAACTGAAAGAGGGTGCTAGACCCCCTCCCCTAAACTTTATAAGTATGGGGAGGAGGTTAAAAAATACATTGAACTGAAAAAACAATGCTACGTATTATCATATACACTAGTACTATGCATATACATTGCAATAAAATCAGTATTTACAAAAGCAAAACAGCTGGGGAAATAAATATTTCTAAATTTGTGACATTTTCTAGGCTACGGTTAATGTTAAATTAAGGGGTCATTGATCAAACTTACTGTTACTACAATTTGAGTAAGAAGCTAAAGCTCTTACAGCATAATACTATTAGTAAGTCTGAAAAAAAGGAGGGGGTGTCCTGGACGCTAGCTGGAAAAAAAAAACACCCTACTGCCCACTCTACTGCACACAGTAAAAATTATATTGTGAATTCAAGAGAATGAAATAAGAGACTGCACGACAGAAAATTACAAAAGTACATTCCAAAAATACTTCATTGCTTTAAATCGCCTTTCATTTATACAGTACGTACAAGGCTGCACACATTAAACCAATTCCGTTTAATAGGGTCCGTTTTACTAAATGCTTACTGTATTATAAAATAACGTTATTTTAATTTTTTTTAACTCGTAAATTCAAAGAACTAAGTACAAGCTAATTTGAGGTAATCTAGGATGTGGATGAAGTTAGAATGTAAGCATTCACTATCACAGAAATGGAAGAGTTGCTACTACTTTTAAAAACTAAAATATAAAACTATACTAACCACTATGCGGCCCCTAAATATCTGTAAATGGTCACGAGGTAAATGTGGTATAAGTCACAATACACTGTATTTCCTTCCTCGATCAATCTTGGTAGGGCTAATAACAATTTCTTTTGAGGTTCAAATTGATTTTTTACTTATGTTATTTTTCTAAACAAAATCATGATTAACTGCGAGCCATGCAAAAAGTTAGATTTCTCACTTTTAACATTTTTTTGCAGATTTTTATACTTAAAAATGCATCTTAATATGACCAGTTGTGCGATTGTTGGTGTCTATTTAGAATGATGGTTGAAAAAATGGCGGTGATGCATGTTAAACTTGGACACGCGGTGCATTTTTGTATGATATGACTAAGCCTTTTCGTTTATTTCTTTGCTTTTAGAACTTAACATCCACAGCTTCGGAATTTATGAATTGATAAAGTGATTTGATGTAACTTTGAAACAAGCTTAAGCAGTACTTAGTACATTTTGATAAAAAGTTCAAAAAATGTATCCTCACCAAAATAAATATTGCACCTTTCCAAGTCAAACTAAATGTATTTTGTTTTCTTTTGCACAACACCGGCTTTACATTCCTGACTAGTCATTCACGTTAGTAATTATTTTGTGTTTAATTTGCATTTCTTGATTTTTAACTTGCATTAACGACACATTCTAAGCCACTTCGAAAAAGACTCCATTAGAAACATCTGCCCCGATCGCCCCCGCCCCCGGTAATTCATTCTACTGCACTCCTAACTAGGAGTGTAATTAAATTTGACGAATGGACGGTTTGCGGGTTAAATAGCAACGATCGCCTGATAAACGTTCGAAATTCGAACTAAAAGGGACAGCTAATGAAGCATCGGAGCGTCGTTCTCAGGAGGTCCCTGACAAATGGTTACCATAGGAGGAAAGGGGGGGGGTGGACGCCAGAGCAAATTATTCTACGAATTGCACATATAATGAAAGGATTATATTCCAAAGAGCATGCCGAAGTTACTTCAGAGTTGGAAAGTCCCGACAATTGATTTGAACTCTTTGGATTACAGAAAGTTCAGCAACGTAGCTTTGTTTAATTGAAATAATGTCGTTAAGCTTACACATATTCTCCAGTTATGCCTAAAATCAATACAGAGTTTCACAATATGAAATGCTTTAGTTTTTAAAAAGACGGAAACTGTGTTAGTTAGGAAGATCACATAACAAATATATAATGCCTAATGATTATGTGCTAGCTGGATTGCTCATTAGTTACTGAAACTGGATTGATTCATTATACATTACCTAAAATAGACTTTAAATCCTCCCTCCTACATAATCTTTAAGGCAGCCAAATCGGTTCCTTTATGGCAGTTGTGCCTAAACTACGGCCCGAGGGTCAGATGTGATCCACAAAGTCGACCTAAGTGGCATGTTGTTACGTTCGATGTTTTGAATTGAAAAACAAACAAACCCAAAACAATAAATATTCCTTACTCGGTATTACGACTGTTTTTTGCAAACTTGAAGCCAAATAGTTAAAAATGTCTTTCTAAAACACAAATGAAAACATACTAATAAAATAAGCATATAATAATGATAACAACAGTTCTTAGTTTGTATTTATTTTTCCATTTCAACGTTTTCTCATGTTATCCGTAAAAAACATCTAAACGCATTTTAATTTTATATGTGTTCTGGTCTGCGAAATTCATTTTAGTATGAAATGCGTCCCTAAGGTTAAAAAAAAAGATACAGCACCACTGTGCTGTAGTAAAGACAAAACAAACTGTTTCGTTCTTTTTTTTTTTTTTTGCGAACATGGAATAAGATGGCAATGTGGAATAAATGACTTGTTAAAAATCGGCACTTAATCATATTCCGATTCTACTAGTCTTGGGTTAATTCCCCGGAACGAATATCATTTTGAATGTTAAAATAAAAATTAGCTAAAGATAGTTCAGTGGATTTTCCTTGATACAAACCCATACTGATCTAAATGATAATATCCGTTAAGGGTTAAATAACTTAGGAGCCGAAAAAGCATGACACTCTTTAAGACTTTCGAGATCGTGGGTAAGAGTGTAATAGGGCGAAAAGAAAAGAATACTCTTCGGTCTTTCCCATCTTAAAGAAACAAAATGAGTACGCATTTTTTGAATAAAGTTCGAAAAATGACCTAGATTATAACATGTATTGAATAAATTCCAAATAAAATATGGAAAAGTCTCATGAAAGCATGATAATTGCATCAAGGACATCTTTTCCCAGCGCTTTCTTTTTGGGAGTAATTTTTAATGCATAATTAATTTGTTGAATTGTGAAGGGAGTTAATAATCCATGTGAAATATTTCTATGATTATTTATTGGGGTAGCCGAAGAATCTTGAGAGGCTAAATAAGAAAAAGATCTTAAAGAAAAGAGTTTTCTCTCTCATATTGAGGGAATCTTTCTTGCATTTGAACAGGAGTAAAATACTTGCCTAGCTATTTTGTATGGTTTATCAAAACATGTATTGCTCTTTCTGCAGAAATTTTGTCAAAATTTTCTTTTCCAAAGACGGATTTCTTTTCTAAATTTGGCCATAATTTTTTAAACAAATACTTTCATAGTAAATGAGCATATTTGGATCATTGCATCGTTGAAATTTTCTTCTTGCTACCATAGTTTGATTTCTTAGTGAAGAGAGGTCTTCGTGCCACCAAGTTGTTGGACTTACGATTATGAAATATTTCTTTTTAAAGGAGCCATTTGCACATTCTTGTATTGTTTGTACTAAAGTAGAAACGTAATTATCAAGTTCAATGGTGTTCTGAATTGTTTGTTAGTTTGGAATTATTGGTGGTATCTTTTGTTTTAAACATCTTCTAAATTTAAACTGCGTAAGTAACGTTCAGCCCTTTGCAGACCTAAAATTAACCCGTAAGATGGCATTCACTATTACATTTACCATCGTTCAGGCATGGGAGTCGATGACATAAATAATATTGTTGCAAACTTTATCATGAGATAGTGGGCACGTGGGCTCTCATAGCGGTTTCCTAGAAATTGTATTTCAGAGAGCGTTAACGATTTTTAAAAATCTTGACAACATTAACAGATGGTTTAGAACCACAACCAAAGTTTTGTGAGGCAATCACCTTAACACTGCTACACCCAACTGATATTTATGACAATATTAAAAAGAAAAAAAAAAGAAACACTATCTTTCATCACGCATTATGCCCAGCAATATTCAGATATATTAAAATAAAAAACCGATTTTTTCTAATAATAGATATGCGCTTCGTGTTTGTAACGGAAAAATATATGAAACGAAGCTTCGTCCAAACCGCTGCAGTAAACCGGAAAAATCAGTTTTGGGTTCCAAGTATTTTCGTGCTAAATGATGCACAATATGAGGGACGCGGGTAAACTACTTTGCATGTTTCCACATAATCTTCATGTCACATTTATCAGCTTATTTAGACATAAAATGCAAATATTTATCAGGTATATGCATCAATAAAACTTTTACTTATCAACCAAAACTTTTCTAACCTTTCATCAATGATAGCTAGCCTAATGGAGACACATAAAGGGGCTTAATCACCAAGATACATAGCGTAATTTTCAAAAGAGAATATAAATGAAGAAACAAAACAAACTAAGGAAAGCTCATTCTATTGTAAAACTACTCCCGCGATAAATTAAGACAACGATATACACGAGTCGCCAAACAATTTGTTTATCAACGCACGTTCAGGACGCATTGTGCATGGGACAAAGGACAGCCTTCATCAAAGAGAAAGAAACAACAAAGAGACAAAGATATTTATTCTTCTCTTTTCCACCGACAACTGAGCTCTTTTGTTCTCAAATGAATTTGTATCCCCCTTCAGATACCCTCCCCACTTTTGCTGTTTGTCCCACGCTACAAATAGGGCTATTTATATAAAAGAGTAATTTATAATTAAAGATATTTTCGTTTGATCGAAATTGATAACATTTGCTAATCCTTCACCTCTTATAATATTATAAAATATTCAGATTTCAGGGGAGCTAAAAAGGGTCATCGAGTACAATCTTTTATTTTTTTTTTCAGTTTTATATATATTTTTTCTTTCAGGAAAAATCACCATGTTGGAACAAATGATTCTAGGCCCATAAATACTACAAATGGTTGCCAATTTGAAATGCCTATTTTAGAAATAGGTGTATGTAAATTCTAAAGGTTATTTCGTCAATGTCAGTGTGTACTATAAGGTATGGAACAAAATAAGTATATGATTTCGTTTTCGCAGCATTAAAAAAATGAAATTGATCTTAATTTTTTTTTATATTTAGGTTAATATTAAAGCTGCCAGTAAAATTTAAATTAAAAATTTAAAAAAGCAGTGTAAGCGGTATAGTAAAAGGAAGTATTCATACAAACCTGTATGCCGCCTATTTTTTTTCCTAAATTTTTAATTTGAATTTTACTGGATGCTTTGGGATACCTAAATAAGAAGATATTATGATCAACTGCTTTTTTTAATGTTGTGATAAGGAAATTATATTGGTAATTATTTTATTTCGTACATTTTAATACGAACCAAAATTATGGGAAAATCTTTCTTTTTACTATTTTGCTTTAAACCTTTTTTGTTTTGAAATACATTTGAGGCGCAACATTTAAAAATGTAAAGCTTATTTACCCTTATTATGAAAAAAAACAAGCTGATGTGTGCATCACATGAATTCCTTTCACTCCAATTTAATGTCATTTCCGCATTACTGGCAATTTTAATGTGATTCAATAGTTAACTCTATAAATATCACCAACAGTGGCCAAATTGAGATCAGATTTTAAAAAAAACGCCAAATTTGTCGCAAAGCTGGCGACAAAACTTGGCGACCAAAAGACTGGCGATATATATCGACAAGTGTCCGCCGTCTTATAAAACCATTTGAGTTGACATCGAAATTAACAATGATTTTCCCCAAAAAAGGGGCAAAAGACCCCTTTAGAAACACCTGAATGCAACCAAAAAGAGAGGTGCATGACTGGAACCCCACTAGGAGTCTACGTACAAAATTTCAACTTTCTAGGACGTACCGTTCTTGAGTTATGCGACATACAAACGCACATACATACATACGTACATATAGACGTCACGAAAAAAGTCGTTGTACTTAACTCGGGGAATGCCAAAATGGACATTTCCGGTGTTTATATGTTCTTAGGCACTTATCCACGTGTGGTCGAGTCGAGAAAAAAAACTCAAGATTCATTCGGGGGTAAGTAAAGTGGAAATTAATGTCGATTTTTGAGTGAAATTTTTTTCGCGAATACAATACTTCCTTTTTTGTAAAAAGAAGTAAAAAGTTTTTTTTTTTTTTTTTTGTATGCATGTATATTGCATTGAGCTTATTGTGCATAAAAAGAGAATAACTTACTTACGTTTACTACTAATCAGTTTTAACTAGCAAGTTTGTTTCCTCAAATTTAAGAAGCAATTTTGAAATAGGAAAGAAAGAAAGCATTGAAAAACTATTTTAATTAACGACTTGGCTAGAAACTCAAAAGGCTTCGAAAACCTGTAGTATTTGAAAAGTTTAAAATGCACAAAATCTACTAATCTATGTGTGCTTAAAGTATTTCCTTTCATTTAATTGATTATTTTATTAACACAACTAACTTCATATTTCTCTTATATATTTTAGCAACAATTAAAAAGCGAAATCGCCACATCTTAAAGAAGAAAAAGTAACATTAAACAACCTTCATTAAATAATTTCATTATTTTCCCTTATGAAAATTATTAACCCCTTTTGTTACATTTTTTAATAATTTAGTGAAACAATTTGTCGCATTTTGCATCAACTGATGCAGTATATTTTTTTTTTCGTAAGCACGACTGTGCTATGAGCAAATGTTATTGCGAGTTTAAACTTTGAAATTGTAAAATAGTTTCAACACGGGCAAATATTAAAAGAAGACGCTAAAAACAGCAACACATTTTCGCCATACGTGAAAATAAGTTATCTCGTGTTCTGTCTTTTGTTTTAAGCGAGCTACCAGGATAAACATCATATTGTTTTCTGCTGGATATTTAATAAAGCTAAACCATTTTTAAACAAGTCAAAGCTTAATAAAAATTTTCAATACACAACTGCATGGGGTAAATCATTCTGATCTTTTACATGCAATTGGCTTAAAAATTTCTTTTATCTCTTTGTATTTTTATTTAAACAAACATCGCTATTCTTATCGTAAAACAAATTGCGCATAACATTAAAATTTATGACACATTGAAAAATTCGTTGTTTTTACTTCTAATGGCTGGACAATTAGACGTCATATGTGTGAAACTAATTTTAACTCGTTACTGTTGTTAAGGCGTACACGAAATCATTAACAGTAACAAAAGAACCGGGCTAAGCTGTAAAATATCTTTACAAAACGGGACAATGGGAAGTTCTTTTTTTCCTTTCTTGATAGCAGACGTACGAGAACGTTTCTTTTGTGCTCCAAATGACGCTATTAGATACATGAAAATTAGTAATTAAGATAATAATTTCGAAGTTTGAATGAAAATTTATCTTTGTAGATTTTTAGATAATCAGTTTCTCAAATGCGTGGATCAGATATTTATCCATACCGTTTTTAATTTGGTTTGCTTTGAATAATAGGGATGATATTTGTTTTAATAACTTTGATTATCATTATAATGCATTTTTTTATCAGTATGACGTTAGGACAATGTTTATTCAAGAAAAAATGAACGACCACAATGTGCATGTTTAGAAACAATTCCAAACTGGTGTGATTCAAGTGACCACTCCACAAAGTCTTCGTCGGAATAATTTTTTATTCGTCATCGACCCCCCCCCCTCTTTTTTTTTCTTCAAAGAATACACCATTTTTAGGTTTTGTGAATGGTAAAATCATTGCACACGTGTTCACTGAGGAACGCACTAATGACAGTATGAAGCAACAAGTATGAAGCTTCAGCGTTACCTATCACCATAATTTGCACTAAAATTAAAAATAAACAACTAAAGTTCATAGAATCCTGCCATTAGGTATATTTTTGGTATGTTTCTCCACATCTTAGTGTCTGGAAAAAGGAAGAAGTTGAGGTCCTTGCTAAGGAAATTTAAATTGGACACTACTTGCAATTTCAATAACTTGAATGCCAAAATAACATACATAGTTACAGGACATTTATCGTTTACAAATAATTACTAGAAAACAAAAATAGTTTCATCTGCTAGTAAAAAGTATTTATCGTTTGCTAATGAAAACAATCAAATTATGATGTTATCGTCTGCTGTATATTTATCGTCTGCTATCAAAGATATTCCACAATGATAAGCAAAAAGTGCGAGAGGAGAAAAGGCTTCAATTTATTCCACATGGCACATAAAAAAGCAAAAATACAAGATCGTTTCGACTTTTTAAGTAACTTAAATAACTCTAATACATAAAGAGGTGTTCTCTCTTCCAGTCGCTGTACTAATAAAAAATGCCAACTGCATTGTGACATCGAACATGATGTCGAAGTCTGAAATTCAAATTGAAATGCTATTACATTTCTGGGGCCGAACTAGCAACTTTGGATCCTTGTTGCAGCCAAACTAGGGCCTATGCAGTCAAACCGCTTTACCTTGGCTTATATCTAGTAGGGATGGACTTATATCAAGAATTTTGTCCAAATCCGCGACCCTCAAGATCGTGCCACGCGTTTGGTCGTTAGATTTATTCTCCGCCACCAAACTGGTACAGTGACAACTGGCCATTAGGTGTTTCGAGTTTTGAGGATAGCCGTCGTCACAACAGACTGAAATATCAACTCTTTGTTGTGGCACTTAAAGAGTCGTAGATTTGACCGGGGTCAAAGGATCTACCCTATCTACGAAACCGCAACACCTAAGAAATGAATCCGGATCACATCCTCTCTTTCCTGGGACTTGAGAAGGAATGCCTGGGATTTACTCCTCCTGTCTTTTAAACGTCATTAACATAACACACTTAAAAGTTCCACATTTCATTTAAATGTAAATATTTGAAAATTGTAAACAACAAAGATTTGTTGCCTAAGAAACTGAAAACACACGCCGCATGATTTCTCAGTCAAGTACTTTTGGTTATTACCCGTTTAGAAATATATCTTCATATATTTCTAAACATTTAATCACATTTCGAGTATCTATATTTCGAGAGAAAAAGGCTATTTTTTTGTGGAATGTACCCAAAGAGTAAAACTATCTTTATTGTTAAGACTATTGCACCAGGAAAGAAAAGAGCGAAATATTAGTTCCTCGCTTTAAATTTAAGATTTTCCTGAAAAGTTTAAGCCCTAATCTAAAGACATAAAAACCTCTTTACAGTATAGCTGAAATATTTACCACCATCAAATTTTAAATTTTGCGGTTGAATTAATTTAAGAGAAAAACTTGAACAGTCTCTGAAAACAAACAAGCTACCGTTAAGAACTTTCTCTTTTTAATGCAATATAATTTTGGAAAACAAAAACAATTTATATTGTCCGAGAACATCCCCCCCCCCCCTTCTCTTCTCCTCTTTTATGCGCGAAACAAAGTTTTCTTCCTTTTTAATCACCTAATCGAGTTAACAAATTAGCCGAAAACTTTTTTCTTCTTCACGTCCGCTGAAATGTTAATCTAATTAAACAACTCCTATCTTCCCCAAACGCATACTAGAGTACTTTAATTTGTTTGGTTTTGCAAGTCTTTAAACAATAGAAGGTGTAAGCGAGCAAGTTTTCTTAACACTTAGAACAACTTACAATTTTTTTCCTGTATAAGAGGATAAGAAGAAAAACTTGACAACCCTATTTATCTAGAGGATGTTGATTATTTCTTTCCCAAAGAAAAGGGTATAAAATGCCCTAGAATTTCAATAAGCTGGTTAAAAATACAAAAATTTCGGAAACGTGATCTCTTTCAAGTTTGTATAATTACTAGGGATATCCGCATGACTTTGTCCATAATAGAAATTTAATAGGTCAGTTGATTCGCCCGTATATTTATAAATAATGGATGGTGAACTTGTCGCCAATTTGCTGTGTTCATTTGCTTGCCCATGTTACAGTTCCACGTTATAATAATTTGATAATTTACTCGTCCATGTTATGATAATTTGCTCGGTAAAATGTTCTTAAAATAGGAATGGAAAAAGAAAAAAAGTCGAATTTTCGGAAAATTGCTTCGTGGTGCTCACTCCCATGCTTCAAACTAATTCTGTGCCAAATTTCATAAAAATCGGCCGAACGGTTTAGGCGCTATGCGCGTCACAGAGATCCGGACATATATATCCCGACAGAGATACAGACAAACTCAGCTTTATTAGTAGAAAAGATGTACTTTCAAACTTGAAAATTTTAAAAGTTTATCATATTTTTTTATCTTGTAGTGTTACGCAATATTTTATTTTCTTTTTTGGATTCAAGGAAGAACTGTATTAAGGTATTTCTTTCTCAACTCTATTTTAATCACCTATGAATGAACCAGACTATATTTTTTCTTTTATAATTAAACGTAAGAATGCACAGTCATTTAAATAATCAATTCTGATCTACTCTATAGCGTATATGGAAAAACCGAAATAATGGAGAAGGGTAAAATTTTGAAATTTTGTATTTAGGAGGTCTAACCCTTCTTGACAGTTGCAACATGGTCTTTGTCGGTGTCCTCGGAACATTTGGACATTTATTACAATTTAGACGAAGTTAATTCTGAATCTTTATTCTTTTAGTTGTGTGCAGTTTAGTTTTTAGTCGCCATCTTTATTAAGGTCAGCCTCTGTAGAGTATTATATTTGAGCATGTACTATAGCTCAAAAATGGCCTTCAGCATAACGTTTAATTAGTATGTTAAGATTTCTTAACCTCTTTTTCCTGCTGCAGTAAAATTCTCATCTTATTCTTTGTAGAATATGTGAATGTACCATGTTTCAAAACATTTTCTCTGTAGAATGTCAAATGTTTAGTATTTAGGGCTTCTAACTTATACCTTTGCCTCTCGTGTTGCAATAGACCTTTCGTCAGAACCTTTGATAGGTCTGTATTTGTGCAGCGATTTGATGTAGGAAGTTAAATTTTGTGTTTAGGACAGCTAGCTTTGCACTTCGGTTTCCAATTCATCTTGGCTCTTTATCAGAGCTTTCGCAGAGTATGTACTTAAACAACGCCCCTAAAACTTTTTCTGTCGAAAGTTAAAATTTATTATTTAGGACGTCTGATTTGTGTTTCTACCTCTCGTGTTGCAATGGTCTCTTCGTCAGAAGCTCTGAAAGGCCCCTATTTGTGCATCTATCTTAACACAAAAGCGATTTGCCGTAGGAAGTTGAAGTTTTGTGTTTCGGACACCTAGCTGCGCACCTCACTTTGCAATTCATAACGGCTCTTTATTAGAAGCTTTTTTTATAGTACGTACTTTAACCCCTGATAAGACCTAACGTCCTGTGTGGGAGTGATTGTTGGGTTCTTAACAGGGCAGAAGATCTTTAATTGATTTTTGATAGAAAACTCTTAAGATTTTTTTGAACCAATAAAATAAAGCAACTGTTGGAGAATAACTTAGATACATGAAATTGTAAAAAAAAGTATGGTGAATCTAACATCTTAAAACTTATAAAGGTGACTCGCATTAGGCTTGTTGAGTCACATTTTTCGAAATGAAAATGCGTTCGCCACAAAAAGAATCATTCTCCAGCATTGAAGGAAAACGTCGAAGAGGAATACCCCCAGTCATATGGCTGGATGGGGTTGAAAAGGACTTAAAAACTTTGGGAGTGAATTGATGGAGGGTAGGGCTAGGTAGAAAAAACGGTCATAGCCAGCAATAGGCTGTAGTACCAGCGATGAAGCAGCTTTAACCAAGCCTCAAAAACTTTTTTTCCGTACAGTGTTGAATTTGAGTATTTAAAACGTCTAATTTGCGCCTCTACCTCTCGTGTCGCAATAGATTCTTCATCAGAACATCTGAAAGACCTGTATTTGTGCATCTATAACTCAAAAGCGATTTTTCTGTAGGAAGCTGAAATTTTGTGCTTTGGTCACCTAGATGTGCACATCACTTACCAATTCATGTTGGTGCACCTAACGTAGCTAAAAGCTTTTGTAGGCTATGTGCTTTAACCACGCCTAAAAAACCTTTTTTCCTTAAAAGGTGGAATTCGAGATTTAGTGCGTCTAACTTGTGCACCTTCCACTCAAGTTACTATAGGCTCTTCGTTTGGGCCTATTAAAGAACTAACGAATGTATACGTGAATGTGTCATAACTACAAAAGGAATTACTGTAAAATTAAACATTTAGTACAGTCGAGCCTAGTTATTAGAAATATAAAAGAATATCCCGCTTAATGTAATACATTTTCAATTTACCAAACCGTAGTAATTAGTTACTTTGATCCAGAATAATGGAATATCCCGCTTATTTTTTTTTTTGGAAAATTGTTTATTCTTTTAAGCAGACTCGACTGTACTTCTTGTAGTGCGCTACCCTTTTCAGTTGCAATAGGTTGTTTTTTAAAACCTCTACAGCATACGTATTTCTTCATGTACCTTACATAAGCAGTTTCTTATACTTACCATATGTACGTAAATACAAGTCAAAAAATTATACGTAGCCAAAATGCATAAAAACGCTATTAATGAAGAGCTTTAAGTTCCTGTTTGAGTGAAATATTTTTTGGCAAATCTTTTTTTACTTTAATTAAAAAATAATAATAAAATAATCCTTACCACGGTAATAAGAATTAAAACCTGAGACATTAGGTGAGAAAACTTTCAGGGTTTTTATATGTATCAATCTAGATTACGTTCCCTAAATATTTACACTATCTTGATTAATACAAATGCTTCGAATTCGCAAATTAAGCTTTCGTTAATCGCTTCACGTATTTTTTGGTAATTAACTGGAAACGTTTAAACATACTCAAGGGAATAAAATGAGAAATTAGCAATCAGGAGCTATCTCAAAGATTAAAAAGTTCTTTTGATGATTGATTAATGCAAAAAATCTTACTCAACATCAAACGAAACAAAGTATCGAAAAAGGAAAATCTTCATAAACGAATAGTTAATGTGTCCACATGCTTATTTTACAAAACCTACTATTCTTTGATGATATGGAAACAATTATTACTTTTTTTTCATATTCTTTGTATAACGTTCTTCGCTGAGAAGAATGACTGGAGAAAGAAAGTGAGATAATTAATACTTGATAGATATAGTTTAGATGAAACTCTCTAAATAGTTCTACGGATAAGAATAACTTTGTTCATGCTCCTCAGATGTAATCAGTAAAGAGAAGAACATATAAAAGGTATGGGAGTATTTTGTCTCGAAAGACTAAAATTTGAATATTGAGTATAATTAATGTTATTGAATTGCAAACCCTTAATACTTTTTTTTTAAAAAAATAATTTTTTTCTTCGTAAGTAATGTTAGATGTCCTTTACTTGAATATTTGCTTTTTACAGTAATGAATGACTCTGCCAATCTTTCACTTTTTGGCTTCATTGTTTCGTCAGTGAGAATTAAAATTATATTCATATAAATATTAATGTTAAGATAAACAATATTTAATGATCGTTTTATGTGAGAGAACTGTCTATAAATCAATGCCTTGCCAATGATCCTATCATTGTATTTTGTGTTGAATTATAAGAAAATGTTTTTACACTCACAGAATAAACACGTGTTTTTTTCGCACATTCAAACCTGAGGGAAGAGTTGGAATGTAAACAGTATTTTTCACGAACCACATACAAGAAAAATATCAGGGTGTAAGATCAGGGACCTGATAAAAAGGACGTGCAATAAGTCTTGTATTCCATTGTAGCAATACCACTTGAAACTAATGCAGTTTGCAATTCAAAAAAAAACTGATCGCAGACCACAGCCGGTTCTTGAATACTCTAATGGTTAGCATTGAAAATTGTATAGCATCACATTTCTTATACAGGTGTCCCGTTTTAACCAGCAAAACCTTTGTTTTCGAAACCGTTAGTCCTAGATGTATACTTCCAGTTGCAAAAATGTTCAAAATCAGATGCAGGGTTAAGATATTGAAAGTTTGAAGTGAAAATAAAAATGAGTCACAAAATACAAAATGTAATGTTTTATATGGGCCCCAGGTTTCCTAACTTATGTTTAGGGAAATAATATCCATTGGAAAATAATTCTAAGACAAAAAGTTTGAAATTAGTACGACCAATCTTCACCGAGATATAGCAGCGTTTTGTGATTTACACTACTTTTCACTCGATGTCAATACACCTTCTGGGGGAAAATATAGCTGTTAACAAGTGTTTAAAATTATATGCGGGCATAGAGTGGTTTTTTAAAAATTGTTCGAGGTTTTGTAGTGTATTTTCGCTAATCACGGCATGACATTTGCATTTGTTTTTAAAAGCAATGAAAAATATAAATACCTTGTTTTTTTTTTGCTTTGACAACCTGACATTCCTCTGAAAAGGCGATAAGTTCCAATCTCAACTTCAGTATGGTCCCTTAAAACTTTAAACTGGAATATCTCATTGAGTTTGGTCCCACGAATGTCAAGTGTTTTGTTTTAGTAATAGTGTTCAATGAAGATTATTTCTCTAAATATTAGTTAGGGGACCTAGGGCCCGTATAGAAAGTTCGTATAAAAAGTTTCGTATTTTTTGACTCATTTTTATGTTTGCTTGAAACTTTCAATATCTTAAATTTTGTATTTTTGGACTCATTTTTATTTCAAACATCCTAACCCTGCATCTGATTTTGAACATTTTTGCAATTGGAAGTATACATCTAGGTGTAACGGTTGCGAAAATAAAGGTCTTGCAGGTTAAAACGAAGCACCCTGTACACGTGGCAGAAATTAAGTGCAGCGTATAGTGCAAAAAATATGCCAATTAATAATGTAGTTTTTTTTTTTCCTGAATCACCCGGCATATATTAAAATCTTGGTATTACGGGATGTCCAAAAATTTATATTTTAAAGTACTCAACAATAGCCAAAATGTATGCAAATGAACAAAGAAAAAAAGAAAAGAAAACATCGTAGCATCGTCAAAATTCCTTATCAAGAACTATTTTATGAAAACGATCGATCAGTTTTGGGTTAAACTGTTTCACTCATCAATAACGCTTTAAAAATCTCTCGCCGACATCAGAATTTTTACTCTTTAAATTTTTCGATAGCAAAGCTCAATTTTGTCTGGAAAAACAAGAATACGGAAGCATAATTCATCTGATGAAGGTCTTCCAATCAAGACGTCACACTGATTATGAAAATTTCTTTTTGCCGTTGTTTTAATCTGGATGAATCATAATCAGCTTGAAACAGGAAATCAGCGACTCGACAACGGAAGAGTCATTAAGCAGTAATTAACGGGACGGAATTCATGTTTTGAAATGCCGTAGGTGAAACATTAATTAAAACGCCATTTTGATGTTTTTTTTAACCTAAGAATAAAGACTTTGTTTTCGGGGATTAATTTACGAAACAGCGAACAAACAATTAAATGCGAGAGCAAATTATTTAAGATACAAAGATAAGTTGCAAAGTTATTTGACAAAAGCTTTGAGCTTTGTTTCTAGTTAATTAAAAAAAAAGATAAATTGATTTTTACTTTTTTTGTTCACATTTGAATTTAAAACAGATACAATCAAAAGCAATTTCCTTCCTGTGTACAAGTTAATGGCGGAATTATATAAATTTACATATTTATGAATAGATTTTATCATTAAAAAACTAATTTGTCAATGCAAAAAGCAATAAGAATTAAAACCATTAGAAACTGTAAATTGTTTAAAATATAAATACAATTTTAGTTTGGCATACCAGGGCATTGTTTTATAGATGAAGTAACTGCATGGCTTCTTTATTCAAACTCTGTACAAAATTTAAATTAAATGTTTCGAACTAAATACTACTGTATTGATAATGAGTATTTTTTTTTTCGAATGTTAAAAATAGTCTCAACTAAGTTTTTGGAGGAAGTGCGTAAACATAATAACTTGTTTTTATTTCTTATTTTTATTGTATACCTTCAAAAACATTTTATTTTGTTAAAAAGTTTCTCTCTTTTTAAAATTTTTACTAGGAGATATTTGTTTAAAAAAAATGAAAAAAAATGCAAATGTTAAAGATTCAACTAGGGTATTTAATAAACTCGTGCAAAAAAAACATACATTGGTTGATTGCACATTAAACGGTAAAGTATGGTTACCTTCTTCGGCGAAATATTAGGGACACCAAAAATATTGCGTCACAGATTTATTATTAAAATCTTCGTAACTTTGATAATTTATGTGTAAAGTTTATACAAACCAATAAATAAATAAATAAATAAGTAATAGAGGACTATTTTCTTAAATTCAAAAAGAATAGTATAGGAGAAATTTAGCGGGGAACTTTAAATAAATTTTTAGAATGAATTTAACCTTGAATGTATAAGTACCGCTTACTATCTTAATTCAGTACATCTTTAAATGTAAATAGGACGTATTATCTTGAATAGCCTAATTCGGTTCATTCACAATAAGTAGCAAGAGCAAAACAATTATCAGTCTTACTTTTTCAAGCATATGAGTGTCACTCATTGGAAATCACTGTTACTATGAGCCTGTGTCATCTTAAGCATATAAAGAGCGAACAATTTCAAACAATCCATTGTCCATTTTCTGCAGCAAATCAATTGGTTGAACGTAAACAGTGCCAAGTAAAATATATTTAAGTACAAAAATACTGCAATTTTAAACTAAATTATATGCGGCGTTAAATACGCAATTCCATCATCAGTCAACCAGTTGAGGAACACATTTGAATAACAATTTGCATAGCGTCTATTCGTTATTAGTATTACAAGCAATATTCTTGCGCTTGATTCCTGCATTTGAGCTTTAATTCCTGCATATACGTAAGCGAAAACTCAATTTAATTTTCTTTACAGAACTTTTCTGCTATGACGCAAAAGTGGTGATCCAGTAAAATCAAAAGTAATATTCGTCAGTGGGATAAATATGTTATTCACGTGAAACTATAGTAGTGTAATATAAGGAGAACCAGAGAGTAATGTTTTTTCAAACAAATAAATATTTTAAAGTGTTTATTTTTAATCAATGAGGTTAATTACCCTCGTTATCAACACCTTTTTGCCATCTAGTACGCAAATTTTCAATCCTGGACTATTATCAGCAGAAAAGTGATTCGGTAGCATAATAATGTAAGACCAGATCGCTGAATGCAAACTTTTAAAAAATAAATAAGCTGTGTTGGGCTGCTTCATCTAAAAATACTCTGATCCTCTTTCTTCCTATCAATGTGTGGAAAATAACTTGCAAATTTGTCCGATAAAACAAAGTGCCATTACCAGATAATTTGCTCAAAAACCTATTCATTTCTCTTCATTTGGGATTGAAAGTTTGTATGCAGTGCATCAAAAGGTTGTTAAAAGCGAGGGAAATTGCATCGTTAATATAAAATGCAACTTAAAAATGTGTAATTATTTGAAAAAAAGAAACTATGTTAGTTTCCGGGCCCTCTTAAAGTCTAGGACTCAGCTTTGAAACAAGATAGAAACTATTAAACACGTTTTCAAATTAAGTTCATCCTTTTAAACATCAGTTCTGCGCACCAACATTTTTGTCTGGATTATTTCGAAACGTTCGCCTTCAATTATTGCAATTATTCTTTTCAGCCCTCCAACGAATTCAACATGCTAGTTCGAAAATGGGAAAAGGGGGGGGGGGGGCGACGTCGGGAGAGACTTATGATTCGCGCGGAAAGGAAGAGAGCAACACAATACCAGAACTTTTCCACTCCGTCTTTGCCAGGAAATCTTCCGAATCCGAGAAATTCCAGCTCTGCCTTTTATTATTATCCGGAGAAAAGCCGGAATCCGCGCATTCCGGGAATGGCCGGGAGGGAACGGAATGAATCAGGCTTCAAATATAGGAGCCAAGATCCAAGGTCATTCATCATGGAGGCTGCTCCGAGTTTTGGGCATGTTCTAAAAGGAAGGGAGGAGAGGGCGGACGATTCCAGGAACGTTGAGAGTAAAACTATGCCACTTGTAGGATTAAAACAGCTTTCGCAACAGTCGTCATGGATTATACGCCTAAACGAGCGTGTGCTAGTGAGTGAGCATATGCCTTCACACATGTTGATGTATACGTATAAGAAAGACGCACTTGAAGACATACATTGCATTAACCAACAAAATAGACTACTTTGTTTATAAGTAAAATATTTTTTTTTCTTAACAGTCTTTTTCATTTATGGAAATAGAATGAGATCTATTTGAATTGATTGTTTTTAAAGAGCATAAGTCCTACGGAAACCTATTGAACTTACGCCCTTTCTGAAATAATTGTTTCAGTTATTATCTCACTGTTACACGTTTTGTATGTAGTATAGCCACTTTCAATCAGAATGAATGCTGACGTTGTATGTAGCATGTTATTAATTATACATGTCAATCAATACTGATGTCAATTAATCTTTGTGTTTCCACTTGCTTACGAGATATTCAGTCATTATGTTCTAGAGGTGTGTTTTTATCTTTGACTTTTTAATTTAAGTGGTCGAAGATTTCAGAGAAGCGACTTCCTAGCAATTGATGCATATTTCGAAGAATCGTCGATATTTATGTGGGAGGAGCTAGCTCTCCCTTCGTTTTGGGGCAGGATTGGTTGATGACCGTTGGTCCTTATTTCTGGTTTCGTGTCCTTTCCCTAGAAGATTCGACCACGTAAACACTGAAGATGACCGCCGCAGATGCGGTTAAAACGTTTGGGGTAACAACACTCAGACCATGACACAACAGCCCGGAATATCACAACATCATTACACCAGCCGTGAAAGACTTCATTCTTACATAAATTAAGGGTTAATACCATTTTTGCCGACTCTTCAAATTTCCTCCCCCCTTTAAAGTAACAAAACGTATGAGTAAATCTGAAAAACAGAGAGTGGGAGATGAAATGACGTCGAAACTGGGAAGACACTAAATTAATGTCTACTGACGCATTCACGAAAAAAAAAATCACACCATTGGCATTATAGCATTTTGTCCATCAATACTACATACAAACCTGCTATTAGTTGAGTTACTATTTAATAAAACATCGACACTCGAGATATAGGAATTGAAACATCCAGCATTTTGAAGAAGCACTGCATTTCTATCTTGTTTAGGTCTCTTGGTAGAGAGCAGCTCAGTACACTACATGGAACATCCTTCAATTTTCCAATAAAAAACGGTTAAAAATTTCTTTCAGTCGTCAAAAGTCGTTTTTTTTTCCAAGTTCAATTTCTGGCTAAAGCACTGACGAGTACTTGACCTATTTCCAGGTATCTTTATATTCAGATTAAATCGATTTGAACAAAAATCAAAAGTGCTTCGCCGTCTCGAAGAAGCTAAGCCTCATTTTTTACGGGCTGCTAAAACGCTGTGCAAAATATCCACATAAGAATTTCCATAGACACTATGGAAGACATATTTTCTTTTATATATTGGCTGCAGACTACATCGTGCTTAGATAATTTGCTCCATTGCTATCTTATTTGGTTACTAATGCCTGCACCCGTTTCTTAGAGTCTTCAGTTTATATATGCAGTTGTGCATACATATGCACACATACATAATACGTATAAATAAAAAACTGGTGTAAATAAGGTTTGTGTTTATATATATATATATATATATATATATATATATATATATATATATATATATATATATATATATATATATATATATATATATATATATATATATATATATATAAATGTATATGTATATGTGTGTGTGTGTGTGCCAAGACTGCCATATGTTAGGTGACGTAGATAGTTCAATCAAAAACGAAATCTATAAGGAATCTAAAATCTCGAATAAAACAATTATGTGTTCTTCTGAATACTTATGGCATTACGCATTTGGTTTGGTCACCTATGCTTGTATTGTAAGTAATTATACTTATTTTTAGAGTTGAGAATTCAGACTTTCGAAAGCTGATTTTTCAAAGCATAGCAAAAAATGTACAATTAATCAACTTATTTATTTCTGTTTTTCCTATCTGACTGAAATTTACAACATGAGGCATTAAAGCTAGAAAATAATTTCATTTAATTTATATTTTTTCCTTCTTTCTTTTTTATTTTTGAGAAAAGCATACATTTCTAAGCATTTTATCTTGGGAATGTTATCTACGTGAGTGAAAAAAAAAAAAAAAACTTGAGAATTACTTTCTATAAAACAATATAAGGGATGGTTTTAGCAAATACTAATCACATTTATTTCTAAAGTTTTTACAAAACATTCACTGATCTAATAGTTGCTAAAAGATTACCTACCTCATTCAGAATGTCTTAAGAACACTTCCCATCAAATCTATCTCATAAACCAGTCCGCAACACTTGTTTACATCGGAGAATGTCTTCATATTATGTCTAAACAACAGCCATCAAAATAAGAGACTAGGTCTTATTTTTGCAGTTCAGATAGCCTTTGACACACATACAAGCAGCATATCCATCCATAAAAACGGAACACGAAGATATAAAGAGACCACAGGTGGTTCGAATCATACCACTTGGCAGCAGCTGCTCCCTGTTTATATCCCCATCGCACGAGAGGCCGCTATTACGGTGCTATAATATTTGTGAGATTGGCAGATTATTTGTGTCGTTCGTGTTTTGGGATGGGGATTGAGTTAGATACGCGTGGGTTTGAGCTCTAGACTATGTTTGGGAAGACCCGTGAGTTGTTGGAGGGTTTTGTATTCTTTAAAGATGAATC
The DNA here is from genome assembly GCF_026930045.1 of Uloborus diversus. Taxonomy (NCBI): domain Eukaryota; kingdom Metazoa; phylum Arthropoda; class Arachnida; order Araneae; family Uloboridae; genus Uloborus; species Uloborus diversus. The sequence continues at coordinate 173,283,549 of NC_072735.1, read as the reverse complement.
GCCACTAAACTCATTATATTTTAAACATGTACAATAGAACAACTACAAATGTCGTGAATATCAGTTAAAAAAAAAAAACTTAACTATTTTATAGCTGTATGCGTCTTTTACGCAATATGTCAGCGAAATTCTGAATACTTCAGCATATTATTGACTCACGCTGTATTAACCCGGGAGAACTCGCGGTACTTTTCGTCACACGAACGCTCGCGGGGGACTCCGTAAGCCCGGAGTGATTATTTCAGTAAATTAAGTTTGAAAAATAGAAAGAAAAAATGTGTTTTCAACACTGAATTATAAATAGATAAACAACCTCTGAAATATGTTTTAAAAAGTAAGGTTTAAGAAAGTTTTATGATACATGAATCTAAATCTTCTTCTGAGCATTACTGATGATCGCTTTACTGTTCCGTGTCAACTTCTTCTTCATCATCTTCATTAAGAGAGTTCTCATCAGTTGAAACCTCAACCAACAAGGTCTGCAACCTCTTCATTTCATCTTTGTAGCTTAAATAGCGATGCATTTCACAACATCTTCCTTTACATTCACTATCTGAAATGAAAAGCGTGAGTGCTCGCTCCGAGCCTCTGAGGCCCGAACCGGAATTTTCTTCGGAAAAGGGGGAATGTACATTCTTGAAAAGCATGTGGTCAGTATGTAGGTCACCTCGAACGCAGCTACTGTGGACCTCATTCATTTCCGTTGAAGGGGTGATTGTTGGCAGCGTAGTTTTGTAATGACCGGGCCTGAGAGGCCCGATGCGAGTTCTCCCGGGTTAAGAATCCTCACTCATAATTGCCGGAATCACTACAGGGAATCCCTGTTTCCATTATGTTGCCAATGATTGGTGGATGCATTGCTCTTATCAGCTCCTCTTGCGATCAAAATGGGAGACGCCGCCCAATCAAAAATGAAATTTGAAACGTTGATATTCACTGTTGAATGCATGAGCTGCATCGGTTTAACACAGTAGAGTCTTAAATTGGCATGGCCCGTTAAGCGTCTGCGCCATTTAGAGGAGAAAAATGCTCTGAGTTAATGTCTTTCGCTCTGGACCAAAATTATTGTGTAAAATTTGAATCCTGTGAGTTAGTTATTTCTGCTCTGGCAAGAGGCCTCAATTTTGAGAATGTTATATAAAATTCTTCAAATACGAGTGACAAATTACGAAGTAGCTACATACCTAATACATCAACGACATACAGGGTTCATTATGAAAGTAATGAGCATTTACTGGAGAAATATATTGATTGATCGTAATTTGTACAAATGTTCAATATTCTACAAAATACATTCCTCCTGCATCAATACACTTGCGGAGACGTGTTTGCTACGCCTGAAAGGCACCCTGAAACTCTTCCAAGGGAATGCCTCTCAGGAACGTTGTAACATGGTGTTGGATGTTTCCCAAGGTTCCCCAATGTTTTCCTTTCTTCTCTCTCTCGAGTCGCGGAAACAAAAAGAAGTCACATGAAGCTAAGTAGGGACTGTAAGGTGGTGAGGGATCACCGGGGGGGGGGGGACATTCATAACGGGGTTCGTCGGCGACCTCCTCCTGGCTCTCTTTGAATGCCTTGTGCCACTTCCCGACTGTGATCTTGAAATGCAATCGTCCTTGAAGGCTTCTTGCAGCATCTGGAATGTTTCGGTTGCATTTTTTCCAAACTTCACGCAAAACTTTATGGCGTATCATTGTTCAAGCGAACGCTCCATTGCGACAAAATTTGTATGTTTTCAACTTTCAAATCAACTTTTCAATGTGTTTGAAGTATGTTTTCAACTTTTGTTACAAAAGTTGAAAACATACTTCAAGCGGAGGCACTTATCTCCGTTCACACTGCTCGAAAGCAACTGACGACTGGATGCATTGAAAGGGCATATCCCGCACCACATTTCCCAGCCGGTTTTACCGTGCTGCCATCTATCGTCGCGTCACAATAACATTATGCTCATTACTTTCATAATGAACCCTGTAAGACCACCCCTTGAACCGGGTTTATATTTCAAACTGTTAGGAAAAGAGGGTTTAATCTACCCCCCTTACTTAAAAAAAAGTAAAGTTTTTACATGTGATTGGACGTGGTTTTGGGGTTTTCCGATAAAAATTATCTGAGTTCGCGTGTTTATCCCCCCTCCCCTCGTGGAAAAATTCGAATTATCGGGCCTGTATTTAGTTTTGCAAACTCCTAACACAAATTATTACGCAAATTTTCCTATATATGAGTTAATTCCATATGTAAAAGGCCTAAATTTCGATGGTAAATTTCCTTTTTATTTTGTTTTCAAGGTCTTTAAATATAATCTAATAAATATAATCTAGTTGCATGCAAGAACAAGTTGTCTACGGTTACAAAACTATCTAGGAAATAGCAAAAAACACAACTGCATGAAGGTTATAGATTTCTATTCATTGAGGGAAAACATTATAAAATGACTGACAAAGCTTGTTAACTGAGTGTTATTAAAACTACAAATGTAGGGGAAAAGGGGACTCATAAGAACACGGGACACATGTGCACATAGGTTTTACCAAGATCACTTCAAGCAATAAAAATTTGGAAAAATTCTCAAATAAGGACAGTACCAGTTGTACCTCCTGGAAAAACATTTAGAGCAATAAGCCGTTTTATGTTTCTATGGTGGCAACTTCTTTGCTTTAGCAGGTGTTGAAAAAAATGTTAGCACTGTTTTCTTCTCGTAAAGACATTTTTAAAACTAACCACTATGCTAAACGTAAGTATTACGAACCATTGTATGAACTTTTAAGTAAATTTATGACAATGTTTAATCTTTTTTATTAAATTAAAAATTCTTTATTTTTGCGAATTAGCTCTAAAGTAGACGATGGGGCACTTATGAACACACAACATCTAGGGGCACAAGTGAACATTTTTCATAACCGATCTCCATAATATTATTATTAGTGCAAGATATTGTAAGTGTTAAAAATGTGTAAATATTAATAATAATTACTTTCCTATAGTTAGTTTGTAAATTTATTGTTAATTCTTTATAATATAATTAAATATGTATTTATTTATGTTTATTATTTTTATTTTAAACTTTTTTTTTTTGAAACTATATAGTTCATCAATAATTTAGTGTTGTATAATACTTTCAAGACATAAAAAATACACAAAATATTTTCATTTAATTGAAACCTGAAGTTCAAACTAATTTTAAAATACATTATCAAGCAATGTAAGATGCTCAAAAGCAAAATACATAGGAGCAACAGTTACATACCAAAAAATTATCTATATTATGTAGTCATATATTTTTTTTTTCTAGTCTATCCTATACAGTTATCAGAACAGGCTACGAGACACTAGAACTTGACAGCGAGCTGCTATACTCTGGTGTCCAAAAGTTAAGCATAATTGTTGTTTATGTGAGTAATGTAAGAAATATACATCGAAATAGGGGGAAACGTGATATGCGAGTGCAACACGGTTACAAAATAAGGAAATTACTCAAAAAAAACGGAAATATTTACTTTTATCATCCCAAAAAATAGTTTTAATGAAAATTAGGCATATGAGGACAAAAATCTTTGCACAAGAATTTTTCTTTAAAAGATGATGCTGAAGTTCAATAGTGTGTATGGCCACCTCTAACGGCCAAGCACGCTGCACAATGATTACTCATACTTTCTATGAGGTTGTGGATGAGTTGTGGGCTTAAACAGTTCCAAGCATGCTGGAGAGCTCTTTTTAGCTCCGGAGCGGAGCTTGGCGGGGGTGAACGGGCTGCAAGTTGTCTCTTGAGCATATCCCAGACATGCTAGATAGGGTTCAGATCAGGGGAATTCGCAAGCCACGTCATTCGCTGGATATTTTCTGATTCGAGAAAGTCATCGACCACAGCTGTTCGGTGACATGGCACGTTATCGTCCATGAATATGAACACAGGACCAACAGCACCTCGAAACAAGCGAGGATAAGGCTCAAGAACCTCGTCTCTGTATCTTTGACCAGTGACTGAGCCTGTTTCAAAAATATGGAGGTCGGTGCGGCCATCCAACATAATGCTCGCCCACACCATTACTCCTGCTGACGCAAAGTGATGTCTTTCTCTTATGTTTTGCAGTTGGAAACGAGTCCCCTTTTCTCTCCAGAGTGTTACCTGACGAGAATCACTCTGTAGAGTAAAGCGGGACTCATCACTGAACATCACATTAGCCCACTGTCCCAGACTCCAATGCCGATGTTGCAAGCTCCAGTTTAAACGAGCGCGTTTATGCGCTGATGTTAGAGGAATGCAAACTGCTGGTCTTCTGGCATACAGACCGACATGATTGAGTCTCCTGTAAACAGTTTGCCTCGAAATTGTTATTCCTGTGACGGCACTGAGCGCCGAACCCAGTTATCTGGCACAGCTGTCCCTATGACGTCGTGCAGAAATTGCCAGAAAACGATCTTGGCTTGCAGTTGTGACTCTTGGTCGATCTGGTACTGGTCGGCGGGTAACAGCTCCCGTATTTGAAAACCTCTGCCACAGTCTCGAGATTACACACTGAGTCACATTAAGAATACGAAACACTTCAGTTTGTGATCGTCCAGATTCTAGCATACCAACGATTCTTCCTTTCGCAAACATGTCCAATTGGCGTCTTTGTGCCATTATTAGTTCTGTTTTATCAGATCCAATATTTCTTGGTACAGCAATTGCATGAAACGCGCCTGAACTCTCTAAAGCGAGCGAGCTGTTTTATCCACATTCCGAAACGCGCACCTAATTCGCGTATGACACCATCGACTACACTATTTTGCATAAACATATTGTTTCTTCTTCAACCAATGAATCTCCATAAGCAACTTTATATAATTTTACGAAAATTTACAGATCTTTCTCGCATTTTAAGAATGATGCATAACATTTTTACACCAGTATATATCCGAGAAAAAATATTTTCTGAATGGAACAATAGCTGTACAATTGAAACTAAGTTTGAATAGCTTCATAAAGAAAAATTCCTTTAAAATATGACGCTTCTCCTGCATTTCTTACCCGTGTTCATATGTGCTCCAGACCGGTTCGCTCCTCTTTAGTAGTCCTGGCCCCACAATGTAGTCCCGTAAAAATTTTTAGGTCCAGAGATTTTCTCTTTAGAATCTTGATCTGTAGGTGTTCTAATGTGAGAATATCTTGGGTAGACATGTTGAATCCTGCGCGAAATAATTTTACAGGCCGTCAAAGATAGCGGCCATTTTGGTTCACTTGCTCATTACGTTTTTCGCAACGGGCGTACCAACAAATTAATTTTAGTTTTGAACTGCAGTTTTTGGAGTTAAGGAAGTCAATTAATGTATTAATTATATCATAAAAGCCGCTCTAGCTGTTTCCACAATTTTACGTGGAGATATCTCCGACATTTGTTGTTGAATATTCTGGTTACTAAAATGGGTACAAAAATTAATAAATAATTTAAAATGTTCATTTTAAACTCCTGTTTATCACATGCATGTTTCTTCAACAACACAATAAACGAAAGATACAAGATTAGTTACTTTTAAAAAAGGTTACGATCTGTTTTTGCATTGCATGTTATTGCCCTACGACGGACGTCTGTATCATTTGATGCCGCAGCCACTCTTTTTGAGCAATTTTTATAAGCCCAGTCTATGTGTGGAAAAATTCGTAGATCTGCATCTTCTCTTGAGTTATTCTAATTAAGCTCTTCAATGATGTGTTTTAAATCTCCTATGAAAAGTATTGCAGATTGCTTCTTCATTAACTGTTAAACCACTAGCAATAGCTGAAAATGTAGCATTTTTGGACATTTCTTCTATTTCCTTGCGTGCTAGTTACTGTAAATTTTCCTTATTTGATACTGAAGACCAGAATTTTTCTACTTGCATCGGTACTAGTGTTTTTCTGTCAATTACAGCAATTTTTGTTCTGCCCTTAGTTGATTCTCTTCTCAACTTTTCGGATTATTTCACAACATGCTGCAAATAACTATCGAACACAGGATGAAGTTCATGAAAAGAGCCTACAGGAATGAATCCATGCAGAACATTGCTGATAACTTCGCCAAAAATTTTCTTTATTTAGCGGACTTGTGGCATGAAATATGTAACGAAGGCAGTTTTTATTGGGGATACTTTGCTAAATAAAAAATGTTCTGGGAACGGATATTTCTGCAATCTAGCTTGGTAGGTGAATCACCACCACCAGGGGCGTGCACAGGGGAGGGGGAGGAGAAGAGAAAACTGTTGACCCGGGCCTGAGCCTGAAGGGGGCCTATTATTTTTAAAACTAGGGATGAAATATGTGCTTAAACAATATGGAAGGGCGGCCGAAACATTTGTGGCCATTTGTGAAGGGCCCCAAATTTTCTGTGCACGCCACTGACCATCACATAATGTGTTCGTTTGAAACAAGTCATGAGCTAAAATATTTTTAATGCATTCTCCCCTTTCTTTCGCTATTTCCATGTCTCTGTACCCTTGTTAAAGTTTATTCTTTCCCATTAGCTTAGAAGTGATATTTTATGAAGAACTGTGTGCCTCAAAGCATGGTAAGTTGACTTTGGAAAGTAAATCAGACAATTTTTGAAACAAAATGTATCCAGTCTGAACTGGCGGTACGGTTCTGATCAATGATTCATGATATTCATGATACTGAGAAGGCGAATCCTGACACTACCATTCACAAGTTGTTTAGTGAGAAAGTTGTAAAGTTGCTCTGTTTCAGAAATATCATAGGTATTTACATGTTGATAGATAGAATCAACAAGTCTTTTGACATTTTCATCAAAATACTGGCTACGATTGCCTATAAAAATAAGGATGCGGGACACTCTCACAGTGATCCATTAAATGAGAACTAGTAAGACCACGAAACACATTGCATATCATTAAAATTTCATAATACTATAAATGCCACTCCGGCAACTTTTTCTCGTCTGCCCTGCAATTTATCCGGCACTTCTCTGTGACCGTTGAATCGTTTGTTCCAATTTCATCTCTGGCTTCACAGCATTGAATTTTAACAACAAATTTACCTTGAATGAACTTTTCTTACAGGTAGGGACACTCATTTTCTAGCGCCCTTATCCTCTCTATGTACCATGTTTCATATAGTAAATAAATGATGCAATCAAATACACGAAAGACTGGAAACAGTAATTCAACAGTTTGAACGTATGATTTGTAATTTTCTTCGCGATCAGCAATAGTGAAGTATTTTACAAGTGATACCAGTGAACGAAACACTTCCCAACCCTTGCACAGTTCTGATTTGTCACTACATCCTTTAACAAAAACTCAATCTCTGTTTTCAAGCTTTCAATATTTGTGCGTAGCGATTGAATCATTATTTGACTTTTTTCCTCATCTTTTGAGCCAAGAGCATCCTGAACCGTCTTTACTCGCTTATCAGAACTTCTCTTGTAGTCTAAAATCAACATCTTATAATGATTTTCTCAAGATTCTCAATGATTTTCTGCAGTCTTCACAGCTTCTTGTGAGCTAAAAGCAGCAGCAAGTACTTTTGGAGATAAATGACTAAAAAAAACCAACAAAAGACATTCTTTCTTTAGGAAGCACAGAAAAGAATCCTTTCATTATACGTTGTTACGAGAAATAGCTTTGTTTTATTAATAAAAACCAATGCATTTTCATCTACATTGAGCATTGAGCATCAACTCTTTTATTTCCGAAAGAATAAATCCATGCCCAGCATTTAATAGAGTTTTTAATATTTCATTTGCCTTTTTAAACAGTTCAAATTTTGAGGATAGATGTTGCGCAGACTGTGTATTGGTTTCTCACTCATACTTTCGAATATAAGAACTTATACAGCTTGGATTTGCATATGAAGTTGCAGCAGAAACATTCATATCGCTGTTAAGATCTGCTACTCTGTCAAAAACTTCGTCTTCATTTGGACCTCCTTCAGCACTTTCTGATTTTTCTAAAACATTGTTTTCACTTTCAAAATAACTTGTCTGTGCATTTTTTTCTACCATTTTTTTAGCGTTTTTCCTCTTGTGTATTTCTTATAGCACTAGTTGCTGCAATGACACACTATATTTTCTTGCCGCGTTTTCCAATATTGCGTCTTTGCGTATTTCAGCAGCTTCCCGAACTTGTTTTTGTCGAAGAACATAATTTTTCTCTTGATTCCTTTTTACAAACTACATATTCGTTTGTTAAAACTGTCTTCAAGATGTCTTCAATTGCCTACCAAAACTTTCTGAACTCGGTTTAGAAATATCAGCCATTGCTAAAATAGTTATTGTCACAGAAAAACATGAAACAAAAAGTTTTTGGAACTGTGGAATATTTTTACTCGAAAACAATTACTTTGATAGCAGACGATAAATAACCTTGAACAGCGTGGAGCGACGGGGGGGGGGGGGAATCCCTATAGCTACTGGCTTTAACATGAATGCAAATTTTAATACAGTAGCTTATACATATGAAAGGGCTGTTTTGATCAAAAAATCTCCTTTATAATGTATTTTTGATCAAAAAATCCCCTTCGTAAGGTATTTTTGATCAAAAAATCTCCTTCAGAAGGTGTTTTCAATCAAAAAACCCCCTTCAGAAGGTATTTTTGACCAAAAAACCCCCTACAGAAGATATTGCTGGCTGCGCTGGTGACCTTGAAAAATATTGATTTACACAAAAGGTTTTACACTTTGAAATCGTTTGGTTTCATTAAGAGTTATTAATTTTTGTACACTTTTAAGTAACTAGAATGTTAAACAAAAAACGTCAGAGGTACCTCACGTAAAAATGGTGGAAAAAGTCAGAGCGGTTTTTATGACATAACTATTACATTAACCCTTTCAGGGGCGGTGGTTGCGCTGTGAAACCACTAATTTATGAATTTTTTTCTCTCTTTTTTCTGAATTTTTTGAATCAAAATCGCTTGAGTCCTCTTCTTTTAAGTTCAATGAACAACATTAGATGGCAGAATAACAAAAAAATTTTTTTTCGTATATTTAGTTTCTTGTTCAAATCATCAAATTTTCAATTTTTCGTTTACCCCCCCCCCCCCAAAAAAAAATTTTTTTTTTCAGATTTTAAAATTTTTAATTTGCGCTGAAAGAGTGAATCATTTTTCTTCTTTTTTCCTGAGGTAGTCAATCATATTGTTCGAAAAGATTCAAATTCATTTTTACATGCATAAACATGTTTTTGTCCTTCCCCAGGTGGGGGGTGTGAATAAATGGTGACACCACCCCCAGTGAAAAATATTCTGAAATAATTTTTTTTAACTGAAAAATCTATGTCTAGATGATCAAATAAACCCATTTGTGGTGTTTTTTCTTAAGATTTCTCAAAAATTAATGACGCGCCCCTGAAAGGGTTAATTGACTTTCTACTGCCCAAAAATTTCAGTTCAAAACTAAAAATAAAATTTGAAGGTACTCCCGTTGCGAAAAACGTAATGAGCAAGTGAACCAAAATGGCCGCTATCTTTGATGGCGTGTAAAATTATTTCGCGCAGGATTCAACATGTCTACCCAAGATATTCTCACATTAGAACACCTACAGATCAAGATTCTAAAGAGAAAATCTCTGGACCTAAAAATTTTTACGGGCATACATTGTGGGGCCTGGAATATAGTAGCACATGTGAACAACTGAAGACGTTTGATAAAAATATCATAATGTATAGAAGTATTTATTTTAAAAATCCAAAAAAAAAAATCCATGACACAAAAAAAGTATATTCAATCATGAGTGCACTTTTACGCTGAGAAATGGATAGTATTTTTCGAAAAAAAAAAAGAAATGAAAAAATTGTTCACATGTGCCCCCATTGATCCTACCATTTCGAGCAATCGACGTTATCAATTACACTGATGCAATTTATTATCTGTTTTTTAAATAATTGCTATGTTTCAATAGTTAACAAGAAGGAACCAAGTATCTTTCAATAAACATATAGCTGGACTGTATCCATTTTAGATTTAAGTTAGGACTACACATGTCGTTTCGCTACGAACGGAATTGGCTTTTTTTATGCTTCCTGCTTCAATGGCAAAGATTACCAAATCCCATATTTTATTAAGAAAATCCTTTGGCGTAGTGAATTCCCCAGCCATTTAATGCGGAGATTGTGTTCTCTCTATAGGATCATATCCCAGTTTAATCCGTTTCGTAATAGCATAAACCTGCCCAACACACGGAGGCCATTAAAGGCTTTGCGTTTGATGAGTTTAAGGAAACATTTCCCCAGAGCTTAGACCAAAACCATTTTGTCAGAATAGAGACTTCAATGAAATTGATTGTAATCAAGGTGTCTTTATTTCGGCTTCGTGGTTAAATGTTTTCCTTCATTATGCAAGTCTATCTAAGAGAATTAATATTGTTTCCGAAGACGTATTCTTCTAATATTAAGTTAATAATTGTAGCAGAAATCCTGAGGATTAAAGTGTAAACCTTAATGATTCAAGTTTTTGTTTCAAAATCGAGACTGGCAGGTATTTGAGAAATAAATCTACATCACTGACTAAAATGTGAATAGTACGCGATACATTCACATTATTTGTGTACACGACATACGTGTTTAATATTTTCCAATAAATAACATTAAAGCTGTTGGATTGAGCGTCGGTACCTTGTTTTTGCACCTCCTATAATCCTAAGTGGTTCTTAAAAATTTTTGTACTTGTAGTACAATTAAAAAGCTTAAAAATATTTCTGGCAAGCAAAATATACATTTTTAAGGAGTGTGTTTTAATAATTGCGTCAGATATTCTTAAGTTAAATAATGCGATAAAAGTTGAATCAAAAAGTACCGTAAGTTATGATTTCTTTAGTTTTTGGAAAAGATGAGCCTGATGTCGATTAATGAGTTTTTTAATGTTTTTAGAAGCATTTGGAAGACCACATTTTTTGTGAATATGCTGAAGATTTTCTCTCTTCATACAGTTAACTGTGATCAGTACACTTAACATCCAATCAATGTAAACAAGGAGTTAAAAAATGCTTGCACCTGGTGCAGTGGTTGTACGCTGCCTTCCTATTCCCAAAGAGACAAAATCAAATCTGACTACAGTTAGTGGATTTTAAAAGATGTTGAAAATCACCAGCGTCTATGTCGAATGACTACGCGGCAGGTTAAAGATTCCTTGATTACGAATTTGGCTTTTGGTACTTATAGTAAAATTAAATTTCTCGTGCAGCTCCGCATCGGAGATAGTTCAGGTGCATCCATCTGGCGGGAAAATTTAGAGTTTCTCTTGGTTATGGCATCCGGTAATAGTTGTGCCACATAAGAGGATGCTCATTAAAAAGAAAAAAAAAAATGGTGTTGCAAATTACGGTAAAACTTTTCAAACCTATTTTAAATCTAAGGCGGCATATTTTTTTTTTTACCATTTACAGATCAAGCGCAGTCCTGATTCATGTGCTACAATTTTCTTTCAAGCGGCACTGTCAAGGACATCTTGAGAGGGGGGGGGGCGTGACGTCGTTCACAGATTTCATTCGCTATTCTAAAAAAAAGTGAAAATTTGGCAAAATTTGGTATCACGGGTTTTTCCCCCCTTTTTTTCTAGTTTTCAGCCTGTTTTTTAAATTCGAGCTTGCTAACTGAACTAAAAGAACTTTTTTGCCCCAACCAATACACCATGGTCCAAAAGTAGCTATATAGTTACATATACATAACTAAATAGGCCCTTTCTTGTGATACAAAGCTGACTTTTTCTGAGGAGTAGTAAAGGTTAAGTTTTATTCCATTCTAGCGGCACCCGCACGGCTTTGCCCGTAGTAGAAAATTAAAAGGACTTTTGGTTCGCCTGTATATTCACAAATAATGTATGATAAATTTCTCGCCAATTGGCTTTCCCATGTTACGATTCCACGTTGTGATAAATTGGTAACTTACTCGTTCATCTTATAATTATTTTGTTATTGAAAATGTTCTTAAAATTGGAATAGAAAGAGAACAAAATCGAATTTTCGAAATATCGCTTCGAGATGCACGCCCCATGCTACAAACTCAGTGCCAAATTTCATGAAAATCGGCCGAACGGTCTACGCGCTATGCGCGTCACAGAAATTCTGACAGACCGAGATCCGGACAGACAGAGAGAGAGATCCGGACAGACAGAGAGAGAGATCCGGACAGACAGAGAGAGAGATCCGGACAGACAGAGAGAGAGATCCGGACAGACAGAGAGAGAGATCCGGACAGACAGAGAGAGAGATCCGGACAGACAGAGATAGAGATCCGGACAGACAGAGAGAGAGAGATCCGGACAGATAGAGAGAGAGATCCGGACAGACAGAGAGAGAGATCCGGACAGACAGAGAGAGAGAGAGAGATCCGGACAGACAGAGAGAGAGAGAGATCCGGACAGACAGAGAGAGAGATCCGGACAGACAGAGAGAGAGAGATCCAGACAAGTAAAGAGCACCCATCACCGTTAGGCAGTTAAAGAATTTCATCGATAATAGGTTTTTACGAAATTTGTTTTAATTGAAATTCGTGTCACACTGTGTGCGAGAGTGTTGGGGACAAATTGTAGGAATGCATCAATGCTAAAGTTGGATAATTTGAGCACCTTTAGGATTAAATATGTCAATATTTGAATGTAACTGAAACTGCAATAAAAGTATTTGCATAAGTAAGTGTGTACCTACTTTAGGACCATCTTGCATATATTTTTGATTTGTACATTAGAAAAACACGTTCCTTCTAATCGCAGGACGGGCATCCAATCTATATTATGGGGCGTCAATATAATTTAATAACTTTGACGCGGAGATTCGTAGTAATTAAAGGCTTCTGGCTACTACAGCAAGAATAACGCGAAATTGTGTTTAGCCAAGTGAATCTAAGCCAAATAAATACTTAAGACATCTTCCTCAAGCTGCCTATTCATAAAATATAAACCCTGACAATTTTCGGTAACTTGTAAATTCACCGATTTAGACAAACAAATTTGTGCGTAAAAGGATTTTACCTTACAAATGCGCCACCCTTTCGGCGGTTTAGGTGTGTTGACGCACTATGTCTTCTTTTAAACAAATGTAAGAATCATCAAACACCTATGTTAAAACATAAATTCACAATCAGAAGATGTAACTGTTTTTTTTTTCTATTTCTGTTTAAATATATGCCAAAATCACTCGACAATCCTAGCAATTGATTTCCAATCCAATTATATTCTTTTTCGAACTTGTTGAAAGTTGAAGAATCGGATGTATTTCATTCAGCATTGCTTGGAAAAAGAAACATAATTTCTAATTGTCTTCGACTGCTAGCCATTTTGAAATGCGCAGTTTCTGATGAAAGTTTTTATTTTGGAAGTTCATTTGAAATTCCGTTTGTCATTGCATAGCTAAACATTGTTACCGAGCAATACAAAAACCGCATGGGATGAAGGCTTAAAAGTGTAGTAGGCTATATTCTTACAATGAACGTTGCGGAAAGCTACAAACATAAAGAAAAAAACATATTGTATTTATTTTCACTTGAAGGGAGCTTTCGGTTTTGACATAGTGTATAATTTTATTTTTCAATTAAAGCAATTTAAAGCTACTTGCAGGATATTTTACGAAACATTCAACAAGTTACATAATTGTCGTTTCATATTAACAAAGAGTTAAATAACTTAAAATAAATATTGTATTTACACACATTAATTTACTTGGTGTAGATATAAGGTTATTTTTATGCTCCAATGTGACATTATTTTGAAACTCTATGATTTCTCACTTTTTTTTTGCTAAATGTTTTAAAAACTTCTTTTATAAAAAAAAAAACAAATTTCTTTACATGTTTAATATTGTGTTCACCAAATGCAGCTGTTGCGTAAAATAGTTTTGCAGATATTTATCAAGTACTATTTTAAGTACATTAAATGTTACATGTAGTCTAGTGGTTGGTGTTGCTGTTTTTCTTTCAGACCACCCGAATATGGTTTCCAGCAAGAAAACAAACAACGGGGCAATTACATTGTTAATCAAACTTGAAATAGTGTCGACTTCGACGTATAAGACTGCAACCGAATGTTTAAAGATTACATTAACCGAAGAATCTAGATTAAATTTGGGCAATAATGACAATTATTACTCAAATAGCTAGTATTTTTTTAAATTAATAAATTTTTAATTGTGTCACTTTTCTTTTCAGTGTACGATATGTTATAACTCATGGCAGGGATCCATCTGTCACACATTGTAAGGGTGTCACGGGTCTTTCTCGTTCTTATTATCTTCACTGGCCCGCTCAAACCCCTGAATTGTCACCGACCGAGTATGTCTGGGAGGACTTTGAACAGTAATTTGGACTGCCTGCGAATTTATTCGAATAAGTGGCACATTTACAGCAACTGTAATACGAGATTGTAGAGGACATCGTGCGCAACTGTTATGCCTCAATGTTTGCCTGTACCACATCTTATATTGTGCTAGATGTGACCCAACTGTGTAATAAAACCTCCACTCCTTTCATATTTTTCCAGTAATTAATGATTATTTTGCTTTCTTTTTGAAATAAGTTACTTACATTAATGATTTTCTCTAATATCGCTTATTCCTTTCAAAAACGCCATGCCTCAAAAAGTAGCGATTTTGAGTTATGCCTTTTTTGAACGCAAGACCTGCATTTCTATGAAGTAATACTTTGCCGCAAGAGAGAAAAAGTGTGGTATTTGCATTTTCATATATTTTCGAAACATTCTTTTCAAAAATTTCACCTCTTGGTTTGTGCTTGATTCAATAGGTAAGAAATATCTGTGTTGTTTAGTGAAAGATGATCCGAAATCAGTACTGCACACAAAAAGAAAGAACTTTTTATACTTAACTTTTAACCAAGAACGCACTATTTGCATTTATGTCGGAATTGTAAGAAGAACAATTAGTAACATTAATGACGTATTTTGAGAAATTTCTAATATAATCTATGAAAGTTAGTGCAAGAACGTCATAAAAACAGTGCAACTTAAATAAAAAAAAAAACACATTTTTTACACTTCTTCCCATGAAACAGAGGAGAAACATCATGTTTTCATGAAAGAGACCTTATGCGTAAGAAAAGATTCAATCAGTAACTTGAAATACAGTTTTACTTGCTTTTATATTTTCAAATAGTTCTCCTGAAAAATGATATATTTTAACGCATGACGTTGTAGAAGAGGGACTTAATTCTTTTCTAACCGGAAACTCCTTTGTGACTCAATTTTTTGTTATAGAGTGTTGTAGGCGTAATCCTGAATGTGTGGGAGTAGTTCGCGATAAGAATATAAGGGGATTACAGCTTGCTCTATTTACTTTTCATAATTAAATATCAAATTATTTTATACAAAACCCTTTCCCCTAAAAGAGAAAATATTTTGTTGAATCTATAAGACAGAGATAAGGAGTTAATTTCGAGACAAGAGAGATAGTGTCATTTAGATATAGATAGAAAGTGAGATTTCTTAGTGATTCTTGACTTTCCTTAAAAAAAAAAGAGAGTACTGAATTTACTTAGAAGTATATTATTTAGAAATATAGTTAGAAAATATGAAGAGAAATGTACTTAATTTGAAATCTTAAAGCAATATAACCGAATCTAAAAGCTATATACGAGGGCTGTTTTTTTTCAACTTCCGGTGGAACGGCAGGGCGAGCGGAATCGGCCAGTAATGCGCAGCAGTCGACTGCGCACCTCTCCCACTACAACCTCACTCGTTTTCGGGCGTTCGACGCCATTACCAGTTTATCTAGCGACACATAAACATGGCTACCATGGTAGAATCTCCCGCCAAGTGTGAGATTCACCGTAGAATAAAACGAGTCTACGGTGAAAGCTTTATGAGTGACAGTACAGTGCGTGATTGGTGTAGGAAATTTAAACATGGACGAGGTGAAATTCATGATGGGGGGGGGGGGGAGGCAAGGAAGAAAGTCGGTCGCAAACGAAGACGTCGATGATCAAGCTGACCAAACTGTAAGAAGCAATCGGAGGTTTACGATTACAGACCTATCCGATCAGTTTCCTGAGATTTCAAGGTCAGCCCTGTACACTATCGCAACTGACAAGTTAGGCTATAAACAAACGCCTTGTAAACCCATCTCAATTCACTGGCGGCAAACTTCTATGAAGAAAGTATTAAGAAGCTTGTACCCAGGTATGAAATATGCCTCAATTTAAATGGCGATTATGTTGAAAAGTAACTAAAAATGTACCTAACTTTTGATAATAAATTTATTTTATTACTCTCACTAGTTTTATTTTTATACCACATCGGAAGTTGATAAAAAACAGCCCTCGTAGACATATTTTTGGTTAGAAATTCAGATAAAAAAGCTATAGTGAGAGATATTTTTGTAAAGACAGAAAAAAATGAAGAAACTTAGAAGAAAAACAGACATTTAGAGAAAAAAGAGGAAGAAAACTTCAGTTTTTGAGACTGAAAAATAACAATATGTTACAAAGTGATAAGAGAGAGAGGGAAACATACATATGCTGACTTCTACTAGTCTAGACAGATAAAGGATACTAAAATAATCTAATGAATTATTTTCAACGTTCTGCGGAAAACTGCTACTCAACGAGTTAATTTGACTCCCTCAAATATTCGAGTCATGACTAGCCGAGATTACAGCCTTTCCTCATCCCGGCTTATGGTCCAGTTTAATCAATTCAACGATAACATAAACCTGGAAAAGATGTTAAGCCAATTAAAGGCTTCGCCGTCGGCGTGAGCGAGAAAGTGTTTTCCAGTAGGATAAACTAAATCATTCTGTCAGCGTACTGACAGCAATTAAATGGATTGTAATTAGGGGAGACCGCTTTCCTTTCCATTTGATGGTCTAAATGATCTGCTAATTACAAAAGTTACTATTTTAGAATTTATGTTATCTAGTTGACACATTTTCTTTGAGGTATTAAGAGTAGGAGTCAACGTTGAACTATATGTGTGCCTAGTTTGTTTATCGTATCAAAAATTGTTCGGATTTGACTTTTGCTCAAGTCATTTGGGTGAGACTTGTTTACGCATATACATACCGACTAATGAAAAAGGAATAATCTCGAATATTCTTTTCCCATTCAACACTCCAAATTTATTTTTATTTCTCTAAAATATTTTTCCAACGTCAAGATGTGTGATTTAACATTAATGTATGAAAAATTACCTACTTTAAATTAACATTAGTTACGTTTCTTATGACGATGAAATTTGTCTGTAGTCTAAAAGTGAAAAATAAAATGATTTTTCAGTTTTATTAACATGTGCCTATTACTGGATCACAAGGTGTCATACAATAGGATATCAGGTGCCAATTACTGGTGATTTTGATAACTTTTTATATTTATATTTTTATAAAAATATCAATTCAAATAATTTTGATTTTAATGAACTAAATAAATGCACAGATGTGCATTCTTAAATACAAAAATATTTTCAAGTGAATATTTTGTTTTCTAAGTAATAAAAACAAAGGTAAGTTTAAGGAAAAACTCTTAAAGTGCCAATTACTGGGGTCATTACCCTATGCGGAAACTTTATTTCAAGAACTTTAAACTTTAACTTTTAAACACTTCAGACCAGGCGTCCGGTCAAATATGTTATCCCAATTGCAAAAGGTATTACTTTAAAGCTGTATCTTTAATAGAAAAAAATCCTTAGGGATTCTAATGACATGAAAACACAAAAATACCATCACCGAGAAAAAGCAGTTTAAAGTTTTTATTTTGCACAAGAACACATAGCGAGCATGGCCTAAAACCACTCATAACATTTAAATATTTGAACCAAAGCAATGGAACTTTTTCCCTGTGTTCAGAACAGGTTTTAGTTTTGAAATAAGCAATAAAAAACTTTTTTGATCGTTTCATCATTTTTGAGGTACTGTAACCCCTTAATTGTAAGAAATGTTCCCTCCTTTTAGCTTAAGTTGAATACTTGCGCTTAGGTACTTGCGCGTTAAGTAAAATAAACTTTCACATTAAAATGCAATTACTAGATGAAAAATGTAGAGTAGTTATTTGTATACACTCAAAAATTAATGTTTAGACCAGCATGATGTGGGAACTTGCCCTTTCATGAATGCTAAAGGGAAGCAAGTCCGTTCACAAAACCAGTATTAAGTAACTAACAATGAAAAAAATATTTACGCCTCGTGATTCCTTTCCCAAAACGCTCATGTGGCAAGCGAGGAATTCGCACATAGTCTGCGCACATAGCACTTAGACCGTTCGGCCGATTTTCCTGAAATTATGCACAACGTTAGTTCGTAGCATATAGGAGGGAGCACATCGAAGCGATTTTTCGAAAATTCAACTTTGTTCTTTTTCTTTTCCAATTTTAAGAATATTTTACCTAGCAAATTATCATAACGTGGACGAGTAAATTACCAAATTATCATAAGGGGAACCGTAACATGGGCGTTCAAATAAGTATAGCAAATTCAAAATCCATTATTTGTAAATATACAGGCGAATCAAATGACCTTTCAATTTTCGACTACAGGCAAAGCGTTGTGGGTACCATTAGTATACTATAAAATATAAAATAAGACGAAGTTATTCCACATGGCTCTAAGGTATCCAAAACAACTGTATGTGATACACACATTAAAATGTGTTTTGTTTTCTCTGGAAAGAGGCGCTTTATTAAAACCACATAAATTTCTAGAGCCCGAAAATAACCAAACGTGGTGGCTTACTCATTGAAACTGAAACCGATATTTCGAAAAACACACCCACTATTCTCTCCTAGATTAAGAACTCATTAATGTCCGGGCATTCCCATCTTCACCTGGATATCCGGGCAAAGGCCTTCTCATTTCCCCCATCCGGCCAGTCCCAAGAATAATCGAGCGCGGGCTACATTCCTCACATAGCCCAAACAGCGAGGGAACGCAGAAATTAATTTCGCTTCGAATGCTGGAGAGTCATTTATCAGGGGATGCTTCGAACTTTGGAACTCGAACTGGAAGGAAGTGGGAGGGATGCTCTCTGTGTGTTACTAGTTTTTTTCTCAAAGTTTCCATTTATGAGTTATGAGAAAAATTACCGCATCGTTAGTTTTGTCTTCAAAGATATATAAATGCTGTGTAATGTATTTCAGGAAGTACAATTAATATCAGAAGTAATAACTGCTTCCAAAATACAATTGATATCAAAGGAAATAATTTCTTCCAAAATGCAATCATTATATTTAAAGTAAACACTGGTTCTTTAATGCAATTCATGTAAATATATAAAATTTTCAATATGAATGGCTAACTTGAAGAACAAAAAATCAAGCGAATGCTTGCCAGGCGACGGTTTGGCGTTGCAGTTTCGGTTTTCAGACCAAATTCTAGTGCACCGGGCGGTAACTTCACGTCCGAGTAAAAGATAAATTTGATTATACATAACTAAAATTGTCTAAAAATAATTGACTGTACAGGTTTATTTAATATAACTACTTTGTCACGGGTAACATTAACGTGTAAAATTAATATCGGGTTAGAATCAGCTGATTTTTACAACATGATTAAAATGAGAAACGATTTTCTGAAAAAAGTCATGGCCCATGAAAAGTATCTGTTAATATTGTTCTAATTCGTATTTCTCATGAAAAAAGTGTCTTTGGCATCTTACAAATCATAACATATCTCTACATAGTATAAAATGAAATCCCCAAAAAGCGTCTGTGTGTTTGAACTCGCAAAACTCGAGAACTATCCGGCCGATTGAGCTGAAATTTTCACAGTTTGTTCCTTTAAGTCCTGAAAACGTTTGCAGACCAGTTCGAATAAAATTCGATGAATAGCTCTTTTTTTATTCCAATTTACGTCCAATTTTCACATAAATTCTCAAATATGGGGGTGAAAAATGACTTGCACATATTAATATTACATATCGTTAGAAAGGGTAGAATTTTCCGCGTTCTACGAAATTTATTTCAATGCTCTAACTTTATTACGGCGGGAGTTATTGGCGTTTTCAGCTCGAATTTTTTTAGGCTTAGCTGAAATTCAGGCACTACTTTCGTCATTAAATAAATCAATTAAAAGCGAAGGAATTGTCCCACACCTTTGTTTTTGAAACCATTGGAAAAAGCGACCTTTTTTACTCCAGATCTAACTCAACCTATGGTCGAAAAAATAAGCTTTTATCTCGAAAGGAAAAAAAGTTACAAGTATTTTTAAATCAAGTTTAAGAAATCTCGATTCCATTCAAATTGTGAACCATTTTCTTTCGCATTTTAATTCCTTAAACTTATTTTATTTTGTGTTTCCATGGTTACGTATTTTAAATCCTTCTTTCTGGATTTAATTTCTTAAAAATATTTTAATATCTGTCGTCATTGTTTGGAAAGGAAACCATGATTTTTTTTATTTATTTTTTACGCCTGATTGTTGAATATACTTCACTTGACACAATTTTTATTTTCAAGATAGACCGGGCAAAGCCGGGCAACGCAGCTAGTAAAATATAAAAGGCTAAAATGTATCTACTTGTGCAATATATTATTACCAATCTAGGGTTTAGGTTAATAATTAGTATCTAATTATTTATAACGTTGATGATTAACTACCCTTTAAAATACTCTAAAAACCAACTAAGTATGTGTAATGTTTTGAATACTTGCGGTTTTCATATACCGCGGTTTAAATATTGTCACTGTGGGGTGGAAGGCATTCCGGTGTCCCGGATGAGCAGTTGAGAAATCTTGCAAACCTATTTATTGTAAAGCATTCCTTACTTTAGTTGGGGCAGACCTAACCTCTGTGTAGACTTTACAATGCAGCCAGGTCAGATCTGATCGAACTGTCGGTAGACATTGTACTAACTGTACTAATCCGTAAGCAACATTAAAATATGTGTTGTTTCAAGTGAGGTCGCATACTAGCTCTTTACTAGTTGAAGACCTATAATACTATTCAACAGGTCATTAAAACCACTCTTTCACGAGGAACTTCTATCTGGAGATGCAATACCCATTTGAAAACGTAGACGCTTAATTTTCCTCCAGTTAAAGGTACTTGGGTTCTAAAGGTGTGAAGTTGCGCTGTTAGAATTGTAGTGGGAATTTAACTTTGCGCAGACTATTTAAGCCTAAAATTGTCAACTAAATGATCAGATGTGGCCATTATGGGTTTTTAAAAACCCACCGACTTTGGCTGGGTTTCGCACCGTAATTCCAGACATGAGCTACACCTTATCATTACGCACCCCCGAAACTAAATAAAACACATACAAACAGTTAAGTATTAAAAGAATTGAAGTTTGATAAAATTGTTCAGTTGTCGCTACTTGTATTAGAGAGTACAAGTAAATCAGTTTGAACAAAAATACATGATCGCAAAAATGAAAAATATATTTAAAACGGAACAACATTTATAGACATGTGTGATAAAAAAAAAACCGTAAAACGACTTCACCAAGCTGAAAAACAGCTAAGAAATAAGTATTTATAACGTTTCCATAAAACAGGAATAAATAACAAGGGAAAATAAGTAAATAAAGATCAAAATATAGACAGAAAATCAAACATTAAAAAAAAAAAATGAAAAAATTTTCCGCCTATGAAAATAGATTAAGCAATTAAAAAGAAAAAAAAAGTACATATATAGCACTATATTGAACGCTCAAAATTCAGACCTTTTCTTCTTTTTGCCACGTTCGTTTACAAAAAAAAAAGGCTTTATCAGTATTTTTTTTTTTAGTTATACACGTGAAAAAATAAATTGTGTTTATAATTTGAAGGGTAGCGCTTTCAAAACTTTTTACAGGTGTTACGAAACTGTTATTTTGCTTTAAAAACACTTTCTTCCAAAAGATTTCCTTTGTCATGCATTTTTAAGTAGTTGTATCTAGTTTTACGTCGCTTGAGGGAAACATAACGATTACTGTTCATATATAACTCTTAGTAGCTTTTTCGTTATATTATGGATTTTTCGCTTTGGACGTTTTCTGGAGGGTATCACAAGGTTGTAACGTTTCTTGAGAAAAGAAATTGGCTACTAACATATTACATTTTCAAATATGTTGAAGGGGACATTTTACTTGAATACAGTATGCTCGTTGTACAACTCACCGATTTTAACTCCATTTGCAATAATACCGATTTTATTTAGATTAGCTGTGAGTGGTCGTTCGGTTTTTATTACTACTTTTCTAACATTTTGCTTTGGTTAATTAGAAAACACTGCTGACTAGTAATTAAACAAGAATTAATCCCAATTTCATTTTCAGATAAACGTAGTTCCATTGAAAGCTGCAGAATTTGTTTCAAAAATATTTCATATATACATACAATTATTAAACAAAAAATAGAGATAATTAACAAAAAAATAAAAGAGAGCAGAAACCTAGTAAACATTTAACCAATGAACCAAATAATACATTTTCCAATCGTTGAACATCTGGGATTTTTGTCTTACCGTGTTTCATTTGAGCTTCTCCATTATGTGCTTATTTAAATCTTGCCTTTTATTATTTAATTTTTGCTTTTTAATTCTTCTCGTTTTCATTACTTATAAAATGACTTTCATTTCACGGGTTACTTTTCCTTATTTTAGAACTGTACGATGAAACTTCACTGTTGCTAATTTCTTGGCCACTTAACTGCTTGACGATACATCGCCAAGTGTTCACTAAGTTTAAACATGAATAGAGTTTGCAATGAAATTAACACTGATGTTCCCCAAAAAAGTGAAAAAGACCTCTTTTGGGACATCCGAATGCAATCAAAAGGAGAGGAGCAAAACTAGACCCAACGAATAGTCTACATTACGGTGGAGTAAAAAAAAAATAAAAAAAAAAATTGAGAAATATGTAAAGCCTATATGCGGAAAAGTTGCCTCTTACTAAGCCTATTTATCGAACAAAATTTCAGCTAAATCAAATAATGTTTTTTTAGCTGACCATTTGACTTTGAATTTTAAGTAATTAGCCTGATTTTTTACCGGACTGGAACGGAATGATAAAATGCAATTAACTCTCATTTGAAACTTTGAATGTTCGAAATGAAAATCTTGATAAATCAGTACCTCATATATAGTAAGCTGAATGATCTAGGTGATTGCAAAATTTCAAACGTGCGTCAAGCGCGCAGATCGCACACGCTCTGCCAGCACACGTTTTTGCGTTCATTGCTATTAACTGCGTTCTTTGTTCTAGTTGGCTGTCTCTCTTTTGATGTACTGCATTTAGTTTGAATTATTTCAAATCATGGAGTTGTTACTTCAAATGCAAATGAAAATGCTGTTTTCACGTTTAAAAAAATTAAAAAGAAAAAAAAAACATTAGTCAAGGTTTTTCGTTAGCATTGTAAATGAGAATTACATTTCCAAATGTAGCATAGGATGGTGACTCCGATAGATCAATAACAATTATTATCAATACTGCTTTAAAATATGTTTGAGTTTGGTAAGACCTCATCTTTAATATGGTTTTCAGTTGTACTCTCCTTATTTGAAAAAGGATTTAGCTTATTGCATTGTTAAGGGCTCAAAGAAGGGCTTCTAGGCTAGTTAGAGGATTTTCATATTTAGATAATGGTGCATACCTAAAATATTAACATATATAGTCTAAAGCAAAGGAGAGTCAGATGGGACATGATTCGGTTGCTTAAATTAAATCAAAAGAAATCTGCTTATGGATGAAAAGGCATCCGACAAAAGACATACTTTTTTTAGAATGTCTTTTTATCCATAAACTCATTTCTTTTGCGTTGAAAAAAGCGTTCTTTGTAACACTGAAAAACGAGTCAACATACGTTGTCATTTCTCATTTTCTATTTGTCTACTTGGCCAGGCGACTTTTCTTGAAACATCTCGTCTTCCCTTTTCCATTTGAGAATTATGAATCTGCTTGAGTGCCGTAAGGTTCAAACTGAACCAAAAAACCTTTTATAAAGACCATGAATTTGAATGGATTTCTATCAGGTTAGGCCCTTTCCAACAGCAAAAAAAAAAAAGTTTTTCTCATATTAATAAAAGACGCACGATTATAATATGTTCATGAAAGGAGAGGAAACGGGTATAAAATCATCTCCAGAAAGCACATCAAAAGAAATCAAAGACATTCGACAAAAGCGTATGTCTTTTGTCGGATGCCTTTTCATCCATAAGATGATTTCTTTTGAGTTGAAAAAAAGCGTTCCTTATTACGCCGAAACACATGTCTGCAGTAATCTGCAATTCATGCTATTTGACGTTGTTGTTTCTTATTTAACTTTTCATTCACAAGGGTATTTAGTTAACTTAGACATATAGAGTTTTTGTTGCATACTAAACAGTTTATGGACTTAATTTTCAATTTGGTTCCAAGTATATGTTGTCTTTTGTGACCATTTTAGTTAGTTTATGAAAATTTATTGTAATATTGTAACAAATAATAGTAATAAATACTTAAAAGCAGGAAATTCAATTTTTCGCAAGTGCCAATAAAACACTCTTTGAGATAAGTTTAGAGTCAAATTATGTAAAATTTTAAACATTAGCCATAGGTCTGTTAACTGATTGTGTTTCTGTGACAAGAAAGGCTTCTTCTCCAGGTAGTTTCATGTCTTCTGACTCTTGGCGCAAACAATTAATGACATGGAAAGTCATGCGATTTTGAGATTTCTGCATTTTCAGAGTCAAATAATTCAGTGCGCCAAATGTCAGCCACACAAATCTTTCTCTTTCTGGATACTACTTTATGGTATATATTTACCGAAATGTGTACTACTGTGACTCACTGTTGACGCAAGAAGATTTCGCCGATCAAAGTTGGAGGATTTTTTTTTTTCCGTACATTTTTGAGTGATCCTTAACCTTTGCGAAAGGAGTCAACCACAACTAATTATGTACTAACAAATATCGAGGATGTAGTAGAACACAAAATAATTGCCAGTGCCACGGTTCACTTTTAAGGTAAAAAGTAAAGGCCTATGTAAATCGGTATGTTTTCTTGAAAAAACGAACTACGTCCAACCTTGACCTCTAAAAACTTTCAGAAATTTTTTTTTTTGCAAAAAAAAAACAAAAAAAAACACGTGTTTAGTAGTTTTAAATAAGGTATATATCCTGAAAATTTTAGCAAAATCAAAAATGTCAGCTATCTAGCCTGCCTGATCCTTAAAAAAACTGGCTCTTAAAAATAAAATCCTTTTAAGGCTTTCAATGATAAGTTTTACTAAATCATGCAGCATAACATCACCTACCAGAGCTTATTATTACTATCTCTTTCGCCAAAACAGAGAAGATATTGATCTACCATCTAAACTTGTTATGTCTAAATTTTTAATTTTACTACCTGCACCCCTTTGCTTCTCACTGCCACAGTTGCCGTTACTATGTTTTATTCAATAATATGTTTACTTATTTCGGGATTCACTGTATTTTTGCCAAAATGTAAAATAAAATATGTATCTCGAAGGATTACGTGGCACAAAGTATTAATGTAATCATTACTAATATACAAAAGAGGACTTGCGTTGAAAAATATTTTAAAAACAAATCATACTGAATTTGAAATCTCAAATTAAATATCAAAACATCTGAAATAGAACTCTGTCGTAAAATGTACGAGATAGTGATAAAATCATACATACATCTTCCTTTTCGGCAATGAAACTGGTACATCAAATTTTCAAAATTCAAAATGACATTTAAACTGAAGTGCGAGAGCTAAAGCATTTGAAATAATAGAATACTAGATGACTTTTGTTTGGCAAATTCAAAATGCTTTTCAAATATCCTATTTCAAGGCCCAAAATGACACATCAAATATTTCTAAATTCAAAATTCAAACTGACGCGTAGAATGCGATATGAAACATAGTCAGTTTAGAATAAAATTTTCGAAACAAATGTGAAGAACACAGTTTTGGAGAAGCATAGGGAACTTTAGACATGACGAAATTTTGCAATTTTACATTCCAAAATAGTATTTTTTTTTTCGTTACATAAGATAATATTTGATGTGCAACTGTTTATAAAAACAACATTCTTCTACATATTTGCCATTGTCTAAACATTTTTTGTACATGACTCTTCAAAATCAGCACTCTGAGTCATCTGTAGTTATTTTTTTTTTACAAAAAACTTTATCTAGAAATATTCATTTAACAATTGATCTTTGTTAAGCTATACTTTCTCCAACAAGTTTTACCTTCCTTAAAAACTGTTGTTATACTCAATAAATAATAAGTTAAACTAAACTTTTTAGTAACCTAAATGTGACTGAAACGAACCATTTTGCTAAAAATAACGAAGTCGTAAAAAAAAAAATACACATGGAAATTTACACATTTTATCTAAACACAAATTTTTAGCTTTTTTTTTTTTAATGCTTCTTTTACCAAGCAACTGAGTAAAGTTTCATTTCTTCAAAAAACATTTTTTTGCATGTATTTTGTACACTTTACCAATTCGTGAAAAACAATATTAATTTGAGTAAAATCTGCTATAATATATCTTAAAACCAAATGAAATCAAAGGTATTAGGATTTAATTGTATTTCTATTAAATATCTGTGATAACAAACCAACGTAATAAGTATCATTGCTGCAGAAACTTAATTTATCTTCATAATTTTCAAATATTGAAGATTATGAAGAAAAATTAAATAACTTTCAGAATATTAGTTGTCCCTAACTATAATTATTTTAATTACGCGGAGTAATTTAATTACGTCGAGTAATTTTTCAAAAAAATAGGATTGCGTTAGTTTTTTTTATTATTAACAATCCACTTAAGAAAGATAATTACGAGTTAGTTTGAATACGAAGTATTCACATTAATTTTCTTTTGATAATGGTGCGTCTATTTTAAGTATGTAATAAAGTAGTCATTAAGCTGATTTCCAACTGTGCCGCGAAGGTAAGTCATACACTCTATTTCTGTTGCATGAAGTTCGTTTACAATCAGAGCTTGTAAGCAATAGAAACTAAACATCAGAAAATAATATTTCGTTGAGACATCCAATTCAAGCTTACTTTAGCATTGATTGACATTATGGTGCAATATATTAAATACAGACAGTACATATTATGTGCAAGAGTTCGGAATGTAGTAATTGGTCTCTTTAAACGCATATAACCCAGATTATAATACCCCCGAGGAATTTGTGTTCAAACACAAAATTTTTAGTTACAAAAATGTGATAAAAAAAATATTTTTAATATAATGGCAAAAAAAAAAAAAAAAAAAAAAATGAAAATGAGATTCCTCTAATTTTGTTAGTGAGATTTAAAGTCCTAAATCCATTCTGTCCGCTCCAAATTGACGTGAACTGTACCAATACTTTTGTTGCAATATAACATTTGTGTGCAGAAATACTACTCCCAAAATGCCTCAAGAAATGTTTGTCATGTTTGACTTATTATATTTAAATGGTAAAGCAAAGATATTAGTAATATTGCAGTTTTATGCATTTTGTTTTGCACTTTTGGGGTACTGTTTTAGTTTAGGACCTATTTAATTATTTTTAAGTTATACGACTTTATGAGAATTTGTTTTTTTTTTTTACTTTATGATTGTTACCGATTAAGATCATTTTTATTTAAAAAAATGTTATAAAAAGTCTGCCTTTTATATTGTAACTATCAACATTTCCTATATCCAGGATGTAGGAGATGTGCTTATCAGCACTATCATATAGAAAATCATTAGAACAGTTATTGTAAAAGCTTTTCCGATTTTAAGTCATTTGTTTGAATTTATATACATTTTTTAAACAGTTTAGAGAATGCTAAATATTTTAGGACCCCCTTTTTTTTACTTTTAGATTTTTAGTTTAGGATCTTATTTTTTAACAAAATGTTATAACATTTCTGCCTTTTATATTGTAACTCTCAAAATCTCCTACAACCAGGATGTAGAAGATATAGTTATCTATCATCAGAACCCAAGCCATAATAATATCCCAACCAATCTTATTCATTTATTAGGTTTTAGTGTGTGCCATTACGGTTGGATTTATTTACTCCATATTTTAACAGCTTACCTAAGTTTTCTTTTATGGGAAAATGCTTCCGTCTTTTGTCTGTTTTTTGTACTACTGCATACCACCCTCCTCTCTTGACTCCCTCCTTTTGAGTTCACTCCCATCACCCGAGAAATTCCGACGTTCTAAAATTTGAAGGATCCCAGTGATAAACGACCTTCAATACTCGACGCGAGATTAATTTTGGAGTTCTGTCGTCCTTTGCAAACATTTCAGGAATGCAGCCACCTCAGCCATAATACGTCCGAAATTCCAAAATTTTACCAGAACCCGTTTCTTGGATGTTCAACGTGTAGAAATGGCGATTCAACTACCTGTGTTCAGCTTCCTAAATTAATTCTGCCACATCAGATGCTTCAAAACAAAATGGAGTTTTCACGTAATTGATCATAGGAATTCTGTTCAGCAGGAAATAAGATGTTTCAAATCAAGCACTAAAAGAGTTAATTATGTCTGATGTATTTTATGTATACAGTGAATATAAGTTTTTTTTACGCTGCAGATTTATTGTACGAGTACTATCCCCCCCCCCCCGTAAAAAATACGAATACAGTCAAGTGCCCATACTTGGGATAGTAAGATTACTTGGGACATTTTGACTAATTTTGTTTTGAGTGGCTGAATACAAGTCAGTATTCTACCAGTAAGAAATAAATGTTACAGAAAAAATAGTCATCTTTTGAGCGGATGGGAGTTAATTTTTAATGCTTTACGTTGATGGGTAAATAAATTAGTTTGAAAAGTTTGACAAAATATGAAATTTTGAGGTATGGAAATAACTTTGGTTAACAAGGCAGCATTAGTTTTAATTTTTATGACACTCCTTCTCGGCTATGTAAACATTAATTTCTTATTTCTACACATTCTGATTACTTATTTGTACACATTAATTTCCACTTAACTATTTCAGTTTAAATTATTTATTCGTGAATTTGAGAGATTGCAAATATGCTCCAAACTTGAGAAACTATTTAAAGCATGGGTGCAAATACAGAAAAAGCGTCCACGATAATATTGAGTAAAACTGTTTTATTGCATTCAATAAAACTTACAACTGAAAGAATTAAAAACTGATGAGTGTTTTAATAACATTACATTCCAAAAGGTGAAGCAGGCTGGGAGACAATATTTTAGGGGCAAGTATACGTTCTAAAATCCTTACATACAAGACTTTTTTATTTCTAGTTTATGATATATATATATATATATATATATATATATATATATAT
The DNA here is from genome assembly GCF_026930045.1 of Uloborus diversus. Taxonomy (NCBI): domain Eukaryota; kingdom Metazoa; phylum Arthropoda; class Arachnida; order Araneae; family Uloboridae; genus Uloborus; species Uloborus diversus. Next base: position 173,254,426 of record NC_072735.1, on the reverse strand, counting down.
ATATATATATATATATATATATATATATATATATATATAATTATATTTGACTAAACTAATTTGCATAAAAGAAAAATTGTCCGAAAGTTGTGTTAAAAGAAAATTGAAAAAAAGTTAATATCTTTTGCCGATTATTTAAAAGAAACGTCCAGTTGTTATGTGTTCCAAATAAGGGAGGAAGATAATAAACCTGAGACTTTTTTTTGAGCAGTCACGAATTGCTTATTAACCTTACTTGACCAAAATTTTAAAATTTATTAAGAGGACAAATTTTTGTCGCCATGGTTACAAATCGTTTGTGTTCATTCAAGACATAACTTAAGAAGATTTAATCTTAAAAAAAAGGGGGGGAGGGGTTTTTTTTTCAGGAAAAACAAAAGTATAAATGAACATTAAAACCAAAACTTCATCTTAATACAAAATTTCCAGATTACTAATCCCTATCATTGATAACACAGAAAAATAACATAAAAGTATACAGTGTAAATTTACTCTTTATGATGAATATGTGAATAGAAATTTTCCATAATAAGCAGACTTTTGTTACCACGTCCTAATGATTATTTCATTTTTATGGATATTACTCGTATTACCTAATCTAGAAAATCACCAGTCATGATGTGACGGTTGCAAAATTCTTCTCCATTTCCCTTCCAGTCCATTTGTTTGTAAAAACAAGAAACTCAATGAGCAGGGTCTTATCGCAGCCTATGTTTGTGTAGTGGACATTTGAGGTAACTTAAAATGCAAAGCTAAAATGATAAGCGTGAAATAGAATTGAGACTTGAATTTTATTTAGATTTAAATAATGCGCATGCATATCACTTAACAAAATAGAAAGCGAAGAACCTTAAAATGGTGGCAAGCAATCCGCTTGCAAGTCGGGACAAGCTTTTTATACGTTCAATCACGTGATACATATTTACTTTTTGGTGTTGACACAATTGCGAAAACCATAATTTGAATTCAAGGTGTCAATATTCAAATCATTTTTTTTTTTTTGTATTTTTGAAGAAAACTATATATACATCTAATCCTTGTCCTGAAGTAAAATACTGAAGCCATTCCAAAACAAAAATTGCTCGAATTGAAAACATATGATTAATATGCTACTAAAAGTAAAATTTCAAAACAGCCAATACACTTAAACACATTAACTTATCTGGAATACTTTGAAATGCACCATCAAAGTTAAGAACAAAGTTAAGAGTTGTTTTTATACTAAGCTACGTCAGTTGAAATGTTAACAATCCATTTTAAGCCTACTTTCCTGTAAAGATTTTTAAACAAAGTGAATTTGTGAAAGGATGCTTAATTCAACACAGACATAGCTATAAAATTATAAAAACAGGCGAACTGTTTCAAATGGATAAATATTTAAAATAAAAAACTTAATGAAAAATTGAAAATGTATCTCTTGACTGTCCCATCCTAATACTATTTTAAAAGAACATCCTGACTCGTTCAACCATTTTATTTTGTTTAAATAATTTCAAAAAGAATATTTCAATCCCACTTCGTTTTTTGATTTGATCTATTTTTCATTTGATCTTGAACAGTTAAAAAAAACATTTACTTCGCACCTTTGCAAATATTGAGCTGAAAGAGCAGATTTGTTTTTCGCAAACTTTTTTCGGGGAATAACAGTTGACACAAAATTTGTATAAAAACAGAAATTGTTAATTTTGATCTTGCTAAGCCAGTTTTTGAACAAAAAAAAAGGGTAAGGTAAATAAATAAATTACATTTGCTTCTTTAGGCAGGGTCGAAAACAAATCGCATTTTTTAAAACAATTTTTTTTTTTTTTTTTTTTTTTTTTTTGTTTTGGTACAAAACTCAATTTGAATATTTTACATGAATTTAGGGAAAAAATGATTTCCGGTATAAACATACCATTGCTCAAAAAAAAAAAAACATACGTTGCAATATTTTTAGGTGCTTCTAAACACAATGTCATATAGGGACTCTCAAACACCAGTCCCGTACTGCCGAGACATTCTGAGCCTCTTAAAAGCAAATAATATTTTTAAAGCTCTATTAGAACAAGCAAAATATCCTCATTGGGCCCAAAAAATGTAAGCTCCGCAAGAAATTTTATAGGTCACAAAACTAGAGTTTTGCATCTAACTATTAAAAAAGGTTCTCTATAAATTTATATTTTTCGCTCAATTTCCGGAGGAACTTAATTGTATTAAGCTGTCTGGAAAAATAAAGTTGTATGAACAAGCAAGCGTACAAAGAACATTAAAACTTAAAGAAGCTAAGCTGTTGCTTTTAGAAATCTAAAAGGTTTTTTCATCAAATTAATAATTTATAAGTAAAAAAATGTTGAAAAATCGTCGTTTTAATGCATTCAAACAAGTTAAAATGAACATTTTCGACCACGTTTCTCAAGTTAAATTTTTAATTTCATTTCATTTAACTTTATTTTTATTTACTTATTTATTAATTTATTTATTTTTTGTATGTTGTGTGTGTGTGTGTGGATTTTTTTTTTGTTTGTTTGGGTTCATAAACTTTTATATTATATGGTTGTAGCGAGTAATTTATGTGCAAAATGCAGTAAAAATTATCGAAGCTCAACCTTAAAACGCATTTTTATCACATTTTCAAACGTATTTTTATGAAATGTATAAAAGGCTTTCTTTACTAATTGCTTGGGGTATTTCATAATAAATATCACTGCAAAAATGGTTGATGACTAAATTATACTTTTTTTAAAAAAATAATCTAATAAATCTGTTAAAAATTTCGGAAAAAAGTTTCTACGAACGCAAAACACAAAATTTTTGTTACTTTCTTTTAGACAAAAATTACCATTTAACCTTGGTGCTACTTTTCCTTTCACATGGCTAATACACGTCAAATTAAAATATGTTTTCCTTACATACCCATGCATGGGGTATTAATTTGTGGGTTTAGACTGAATAAGAGAAATATATGTAGATTAAGGCTTTTCTTTTAACTTTTAATTGCAGCTTTTAGTTAAGAGGAGTATTTATTAAAGCTTCTGCATGCCCTTTTCATCCTGAGAAAGACATTAAATCATCAGATATATTTAAAAATTTGAGCACTTTTAGTTTTCCTATATATTTTGAGTGATATAGTAAAGGATACCTTGGACTTTCTATTATTATTCTTTTTTGTTAGGAAATTGCCTCATTCCAAAAATATCATGACACCAGTTTTTTTCAATTCAGCTATATTTTAATAATGTATTCAGATATTTAATATTTTACCTGTTCCTTTTTGTAGTAAAACTGAAATAAATCATACAGTAAGCCTTTGGTTTCGCTTTATATTTTCCTTTAAACTATTTTTAAATATTTTTAAAAAACGAAATAGTTATTGTTCGTAATGATTACGAACATACTCCATCAAAAATAGCTCTAATTTTTTCCTCGTTTATTACTAGTAATTTTCTAAAATTATTATCAGCACGCAGAAAAGATATATATAAACTGCACACAACGTAATATATGACAGACATTGTCTCGCATTACAAAAACATAGGAGGAGATTGCGAAGATAATCAGGAGTTGTTTTGTTCAGATCTATTGCATAAAAGTGTTGATGAGAATCATCCTGGCTGCTGGAGAAGATGACGCAAGTATCCGTTTATTTGCGTAACCGTGATACATAATGCAGGCTATAGCGAAAATATCACATAAATGTAAACTGTCCTACATAACAACCCATAGATCTTTGCTTGATGTAAATTTTCGCGCGAATTTGAAGTTTTGTTCCCTTAAGACTATTTTATACTAAAGAATCAATTTTCCTATATTGCTGGAACAAAATAGTTTAATTAATATTTTGTTATAATCACTTAAAATTGGAAAAACTCTGATGAATTTTTACTGAAATGACACTTTTATATTCATTGTGACCGGGACAAAAGTCATCTGTCATAAAAATTATTACTAACGGGCGAGCTATAAAGTGTTGTTGGAACAGTGACTCCGTTCAAAGTAATTGGGGAACTTAATGTGTTTCTTACAATGGGTATTTATCATCTACTATGGTGCTAATTTTCAAATGCTTGTAGCACCTCCTAATTCTTCGCCTCAAACCCTTTTGCGCTTGCTATTAGTTCTTCATTTCTCAACTACGGTTCTTCAAAATGGACCGAGCCGGGGGAAAAAATGTATCGGTAAAGAGGGGTTTTCAGTATTTGCTGCATATCGAAAATACTTATTTCAGAAACAAACTAAAGATTATAATTTTATTAATCAGTACCACTTCCGGAAATTGCCATATTCCTTTCAGAACAATTCACTAAGTACTAAAAATTAAAAAACTATATATGGTTTTCATAAATTACTATTATTATTTTAAGTACTTTAGAGGACAAAATATGCAATAATTCTTTTTCAATCAAGTTCAAAGTTTTATTTATTTTTTTTAAATTTTTGTTTTGTTTTGCCTTTTGGGAAAAGCGTTTCGGTAAACTGTAATAGGTTTTTTTTTTCTTTTTTTACCAGCAACATAATGCAAGGTTTCCAAGGAAAAGGAAAAAGGTTAACAATACTCACATGAAATTAGCCAAAAGAAGCCAAGCTGTATAATAACCGTCTTGAACTATAACCATACCAGCATATTCGCAACATATTTTTGTGCTATTATAAGAAAGATTTTTAATGTGACTTAATAATTACTAAGTTTCAAATTTATTTTTCCAACTTGTTGAATCAATGAATTTTAAGAAACTTGGTATTATTCCTGAGCTTATGCTGCTTCCTTTATCTAAAAACGGAGTGTGGTGATAGCTTTGACATGTGATACGTAAATATAACCATTGTGCTGTGTTTTTAAGCAATATTGACTTATCAAAAACAATTGAAAGCGGAAATACAAGAAAATAAAATTAAGTGCAATTGCTCCCCCCCCCCTATTGAGAAGAACTACTTTTCCTGCTAAGGATATAAGGATATTTTGAAGGACGCTGGTAGTAGCGTACAAAGCACCTGGAGAAATATATGCACAAAAACGAGGCAAAGTTAATAACGACAGGTAATGCAGTGCTCAGTTGGAATATGTAGTCCAGATGAAACAGAAAAATTTTCTATATTTCGATAAAAACATTGTAGTGAAGAAAGTGAAGAATTTAAGAAATCGAATTATTGGTGCCTTGCAAGACATATATCTCGCTCGACTGCAACGGAGAACAAATTTAAAACGACTCACCATTAGGTCGTTGATCATAATTTAATAAAAATTTCATCGTTTAAGCCGGAAGTTCAAATTTCCCCGAACACGAAAATGAAAATAAAAGTTTAGCGCTTTATAGGGTATTATTAAATGTAAAATTTGTCTAACTTTCACCAAACTTAGTCATAGTTTATGAGAACAATCTGCAAAAAAATATAATTACGTAATTTATTTCAGGGTTACAAGGATAACTTTTTTTCAAAATGGTACTGCACAATTTGTTTCTAACTGGAGAAAATGATTTTAGCTTAAATGGTGATGTTTTAAAATTGAAAAGGTGCCATACAAATAGTAAACCTTTTTCAAATTTATTTTTTTCTGACATGCTTGACAGTGTATTTGAGTAAATATAGCTGTATGAAAAGTAAAAGTAGCAAAACAGTAGTCTTGTGTAATGATTTAATAGAGACTGAGAAAAATAGTCTTAAAAACTCGAAAAATCCAGGATTTTTGAACAAATGCCCGAAAAAAAAACCCATTTAGTCAAAAATCAAAGAAGGTTTGTCTTTTTCTAAAGGAATCCTTTGCACATTTTTACCTTCACGATTACTGGTTCATATTGCAATACAGGCGAATATAATGTATGTGTAGTCAATATCTGCGTAAAGACCTATCAATAAAAGGAAAAAAGAAAAACAAGTGCAAATTACAATAATGCTGTAACATTAAGAATATTAGTTAAGTAAATATTACTACTAAATATATTCGAGTCTCTTGCAATTATCTACAACTTAGTATGATGCTCCTACTGCAGCAGTGAAGAGTTTAAAAAATCATATTCCTAACATTCGGAAAATGGAAGTTTTAGCTTTTTACTAATAAAACTCTTTATTAAAAGGCTTTATCTTAAGTACGTCAGAATAAAAAAATGAATTTGCCTCACTTCAAAAATAAGCGACTCAACTAAAGGTTTTTCCAAACAAAATTTACTATTCTTTATAGTCTTGACGTTTTAAGTGAAGTTTTTTCGTTATATAGTCATTTTACTCCATGCTTATTTTTTGTTAAGCTAAATACATAACTAAATATTAAACTGCAAAGCTGGCTTATAATTTTTACCGTTTTTTCCCTATGAGTCGTATGAATCAACAACCATCAGCTAAAAAAAATTAAAAAAAAAAAAAAAAGACGACCCACTAAGTTCTATCTATTTTCACTCTCTAGATTGCATTGAGCTCATACTCAAAAGAAGCATAACTTAACGAATCAATGCTCTAAGAAATATAAAGTCTTTTCCATCTTTTTTTCTCCGAATTTTTTTTTATTTTAAGATTTTAGCCAGCCTATATATTGCCTGAACATTATAACTTGGATTACGGTAGAAACATGTGAATTTTACAGTTCCTACACCATTAAACTTTTGACTGCGAAAATTTTGTGTCTTATTTCATTTACTGCATTTTCAGTTAGGTGGATGCATTATTGGAAATTAGTTATTTTAAAAAAGCAAGAAAGAAAAAAAAAATCTTCGTTAAATTCAACATTTTGCTTCATACCCTGTAGAGTGAGTATTACTCTCCTCCAATGGAAGCAAAATTCAACCCATCAAGGAACTTTTCACTCGGGGAAGCTTAAGTCTTTCCACTCTTATTTTTCCAAAAAAGTCATTAATTTAACCTGCCTACACTCGCCAAAACCAGGCGTCACTTCTCTGGCGACAAGCGATTTCAGTTTTCTTCCATCTTGTATTCCCCGACTCTTTTCTTTTGGGGATTTCCCCCCCCCCTCAGTTCTAACGACAGGGAAGCGCTGCATGACAGCTTAAAATCTGTCAGCGTCATTTTTCTGTTTCAGTTTCTCTTTCCCAACATCGATATGAGCTTCGATCCGCCATTAAAGAGAAGCGATAAGTTAGGGAACCGACGAGGAAATAAAACTCGAGTAACATTTTTAATATGCGTGCGAGTGGGAGGTTTATGCGACAGAGTTACTGAAACAAGGATTAAGAAGTTTTCTGGTGACATTTGAGCTACATTTTTCTGAGAGTTTGGAGTCAATTTCGAGGTTTTTTTTCTTTTATGAATTGCTGCTTTTTCAAAAATTTAATAGACGCCGGTTTCCGAAAAAAAAAACTCAGTCTTTTAATGCTCCTACTTTTTTTTAACTTAGAGATATTGAACAAGCTTACTTAGTCGTTTTTCCGCTGGGGAAAAAAATACGCTAAATTCCAACGTATCCCTATTCCTAGTATGAGTTCTAAATCGCGTTCTTCAAATATCTCGAAAACTCTTTCCTGTAGAAATAGCCGTTTAGCTGCCCACGGCTGTATAATACCTTTTTTTTGGGGGGGGGGGGGGGAGATACTTCAACTATAGGGGCGTAACATTGAAGCATGAATTGTGTGCATAGAGTGTGTTCTTTAATTTTACAAGTTTTTTAGTGTGTTTTAACGCATCCTAGCATAACATTTGCATTTGTTTTCAATAGTAATGAAAAAGATAAATATTTTGTATCTTTATTTTGACAGTCTGCCATTCTTCTGAAAGGACGATAATTTCCAATCTCATCTTCTGCACGGATTCTTAAACTTTTATACTCCGCCTGAGAATTTCTTTCAGTTTTCTTTGCAAAAGTACCCCCCCCCCTTCTGTGCCATCTATTATTCAATGGTGATTATTTCTCTAAATATAAAAGTGTGAAGACCAAGAAGCCGTATAAAAAATAGATTTCGTGTTTTTTCATGAATTTTCATTTTTCTTTCAAAGTTTCAATATCTCTAATCTGCATTTTATTTTGACCATTTTTGTAATTAAAAGTATGCTACTAGGACTAATGGTTGTGAAAAAAGAGGTATTGCAGGTTAAACTTAGACATGTTGTATACAGAATCCAAGCACCATGAGAAAGCTCTCTGTAATAGACGTTTTGACCATCTCGTGTACTGATGCACGATTTATATCTCACTAAAAAAAAACTCAAAATAATTTTTCCATGTCAGTTTCAAATTAAAATGAATTTTATGATTAATGGTCATATGATCAAGAAAATTTTGTCCAAATTTGCATTTGCAGCATTTCACTTACTTCAGAAAAAATTTAAATAAAGGAAGTTTAAAACAGGTTTTAGCTGTTAATGTATCTTTTTCTTAAATCTTAGTACTTTATTTTAAGTACTAATAACCAACTGATAGAAGGACCTTATTAACATTTTACTTTTTACAGTAAAATATGTTATACTATGCAGTAAAATATGTTATATCTTTATACATAAAGGTCTAAGCTCTGTCCGGATGTCCGGGGTAAAAGTCAAAACTACTGGACGGATTTCAACCATTTTTTCACCATAGATAGCTACATAATCGGGGAACAACTTAGGCTATAATTTGTTCCTTAAAAACTTAGATTTCAAAAGTTATGGTGGAAAACAGCAAATTTCATGTAATATCCCCATTCAATGATTAAATATGAAATCCATTGTTAGGAAAATTCGTTGCCTAACAACTGCAATATTAAAAGTAATCATAATGTAAATTTTGAATCAAGGCCTCTCTGGAACAAGCATGACATTTATAGCTTTCTTAGGAGTTGCATCCTTATCTTTATACATAAAGGTCTACGCTCTGTCCGGATGTCCGGGGTAAACTTCAAAACTACTGGAGGGATTTTAACCATTTTTTCACCATAGATAGCTACAGAATCGGGGAACAACTTAGGCTATAATTTGTTCCTTAAAAACTTAGTTTTAAAAAGTTATGGTGGAAAACAGCAAATTTCATGTAATATCCCCATTCAATGATTAAATATAAAATCCATTGTTTCAAAAATTCGTTACCTAACAACAGCAATATTAAAAGTAATCATAATGTAAATTTTGAATCAAGGTCTCTCTGGAGCAAGCATGACATTGCTTTCTTAGGAATTGCATCCTCATCTTTATACATAAAGGGCTAATCTCTGTCCGGATGTCCGGGATTAACTTCAAAACTACTGGAGGGATTTTAACCATTTTTTCACCATTGATAGCTACATTATCGTGGAACAACTTAGGCTATACTTCATTGCTAAAAAACTTAGTTTAAGAACGTCGTGATCGAAAACAGTGAATGTCATGTAATTTCCACATCAAATGATTACAGATTAAACCCATTGTTTCAAAAATTCGTTACCTAACAACAGCAATATTAAAAGTAATCATAATGTAAATTTTGAATCAAGGCCTCTCTGGATCAAGCATGACATTCCTTTCTTAGGAATTGCATCCTCATCTTTATACATAAAGGGCTAATCTCTGTCCGGATGTCCGGGATTAACTTCAAAACTACTGGAGGGATTTTAACCATTTTTTCACCATTGATAGCTACGTTATCGTGGAACAACTTAGGCTATACTTCATTGCTAAAAAACTTAGTTTAAGAACGTCGTGATCGAAAACAGTGAATGTCATGTAATTTCCACATCAAATGATTACAGATTAAACCCATTGTTTCAAAAATTCGTTACCTAACAACAGCAATATTAAAAGTAATCATAATGTAAATTTTGAATCAAGGCCTCTCTGGATCAAGCATGACATTCCTTTCTTAGGAATTGCATCCTCATCTTTATACATAAAGGGCTAATCTCTGTCCGGATGTCCGGGGTAAACTTCAAAACAACTGGAGGGATTTTAACCATTTTTTCACCATAGATAGCTACATAATCGGGGAACAACTTAGGCTATAATTTATTGCTAAAAAACTTAGTTTAAGAACGTCGTGATCGAAAACAGTAAATTTCATGTAATTTCCACATCAAATGATTAAATATTAAACCCATTGTTTCGAAAATTCGTTGCCTAACAACAGAAATATTAAAAGTAATCATAATGTAAATTTTGATTCAAGGCCTCTCTGGAGCAAGCATGACATTTCTTTCTTAGGAATTGCATCCTCATCTTTATACACAAAGGGCTAATCTCTGCCTGGATGGCCTGGGTAAACTTCAAAACTACTTGAGGGATTTTAACCATTTTTTCACCATAGATAGCTATATAATCGGGGAACAACTTAGGCTATAATTCATTGCTAAAAAAACTTAGTTTAAGAACGTCGTGATCGAAAACAGTAAATTTCATGTAATTTCCACATCAAATGATAAAATATTATACCCATTGTTTCGAAAATTCGTTGCCTAACAACAGAAATATTAAAAGTAATCATAATGTAAATTTTGAATCAAGACCTCTCAGGAGCAAGCATGACATTACTTTCTTAGGAATTACATCCTCATCTTTATACATAAAGGGCTAATCTCTGTCCGGATGTCCGGGGTAAACTTCAAAACTGCTAGAGGGATTTTAACCATTTTTTCACCATAGATGGCTACATAATCGGGGAACTACTTAGGCTATAATTCATTGCTAAAAAACTTAGTTTAAGAACGTCGTGATCGAAAACAGTAAATTTCATGTAATTTCCACATCAAATGATTACAGATTCAACCCATTGTTTCGAAAATTCGTTGCCTAACAACAGCAATATTAAAAGTAATCATAATGTAAATTTTGAATCAAGGCCTCTCTGGAGCAAGCATGACATTGCTTTCTTAGGAATTGCATCCTCATCTTTATACATAAAGGGCTAATCTCTGTCCAGTTGTCCGGGGTAAACTTCAAAACTACTGGAGGGATTTTAACCATTTTTTCACCATGGATACCTATATAATTGGGAATTAACTTAGGCTATAATTTATTGCTAAAAAACTTAGTTTTAGAACGTCGTGATCGAAAACAGTAAATTTCATGTAATTTCCACATCAAATAAATACAGATTCAACCCATTGTTTCGAAAATTCGTTGCCTAACAACAGGAACATTAAAAGTAATCATAATGTAAATTTTGAATCAAGGCTTCTTCGGAGCAAACATGAGTCTAAAGTCATTTAAACTTACTTTTTGCACACTTAGGTAAACATAGTAGAGAGCATTTTTCTTTTTTTTTTTTTGTGTGTGTATGTGTACTATTTAAGTAAATAAAGCTAACAGTTTTTTTTTTTTAGTGATCTTTGTTTTTTTATTAGATATATTTTGGAAATTCTTCAAAATTTTTTATGCTTCACTTTGCGCTTTCGTTTCTAAATGAATTATCTTTCGTTCTTTATACTTATTGCCGTTTTACTTTTATGGGTAAGGATGAAGCTCAATTTTTAATGACGTCAAAGCGGTGTGTTTTGAGTTCTTTCACTTAAAACAGAAAACAAAAGAAAGTAGCGATTGTTTCTCACAATTATCACTGACCCAGGCAACGCCGGGTATTTTTGCTAGTATTGTCATAACGCTTTATTTAAAATTTCATCCTAAATTTTTATAACTTAGCGTCCACAGTTTATGTGCTCAATTGGTGACTTAATTCAACAACATTTGATTTTTTTATGAATAAGTGCATGAAAATGTGCTTTTTGAAAACATTTTAATTGCTAATATCTTTATTTTTGAGTCATCTATTTAACATCGTAACTATTTAAAATACACAATGGAACATATTTAAAACATTTTTTGAGAAAAAAAATCATGCACGTCTTTTGGGATTACCGCACATCCCTTTAAAAATACTCTAAGTCCTCCGAGTAACTTAGCTCCTGGACTCATTTTTGAACCTTGATAAAAAAAAAAATCTTGTAACGTTAAAACAAAGCACTTTTAAGAAAAAAAATACGAAAAAAATGCAATAAATTTCTTGATCAACGTGTTAAAAATCAATCTTTAGGAAAAGTTTCGTTCAAGTGAACGTGTTTCTGTACTCACACATGTAAACACTTGTGAAGAAGTTTCGTGTAACCTCAAAACATAGGCTTGCAATATCATTTCCAAAATTTTTTCTTATATACGTTCATTTTATTACTTACTAATAGTAACTGCACGGCTTTGCCTGTAATAGAAATTTAAAAGGTCTTTTGGATTGGTTAATTTAGTTTTGGTTCGTCTGTATAATTACAAATAATGTATGAATAATTTTCTCGCCAATTGGCTTGTGCCCATGTTACGGTTCCACGTTATGATAATTTCGTAATTTACTCGTCCATCTTATGATAATTCTGTTCTTAAAAATGGAATAGAAGAAAGAATCACATGGAATTTTCGTAAAATCGCTTCAAAGTACACACCCCCATGCTACAAACTAACATTGTGCCAAATTTCATGAAAATCGGCCGAACGGTCTAGGCGCTTTGCGCGTCACAGAGATCCGGACAGAGAAAGATCCTGACAGACAGAGAGAGAGAGAGAGAGAGATCTGGACACAAAGAACTTCAGATTTATTATTAGTAAGGATTATCAATGGTTTCTGCACACAGACACACGCAATTACTTCAATATTAAACTAGGGTAACTGCACCAGTAACATACAAGGGTCCAGTAACAGACAATTATAAGGTTGGATTTTAATAAGAATTTTAGGCGGGTAAAACTGATGTTGCTGTATCCCATGAACACAGTACAACCACCTAGTGTTATCAGAGTGAATTGAGGAGTTTACTTTCAAACCGTTTGTTGTTGTTTTTTTCCGGAAAAATAAAAAACAAAAAGCATTTTCTTTAGAAAAAAAAAATTAAAACTGGAATGATATATTCAACATTTTTAATAGATTTTTTTTTCTTCTACTTTATTACCTTGTTCTTACTTTATTCTTTTCCTTCAACATTTCAAAAAAATAAAAAAAAAGAACATTCGATCCAATTAAAGTATGAACAATGAAACAACCCAAGCCGATTCAAATAACAACTTTGTAGGTATTAATGGATCACAATTTTTATCATAATTAATCACAATTTAATCATTAAGTTGTCACAATTTAATAGTAACATCAATTACTTAACATTAATTTAATCATGACAATTTGAGGACGCGCTGGCCTAACTGATAACTTGCACAGGCGCAAGGTGCTGCGATCTCTCAATACGGACGGATATCCAGATCCTTATTATTAGGAGCATGAGGGGGCACAGGCCCTTCCTCTTAGATTTCAGGGGGGGGGCGAAATCGCCTAAATTTATTATGCTAATTAAAAATTCACTCAGACTTGATTTCACTCAGAATCTAGAGTATAATGGTATCATTGGTATTTTTGAAAATGCTAAGACGAGGAAAAATTCTCTTATTTTTGATATAAATTCCCCTTAAAAACTTGATTACTTTGAAAATTCTAAAACCACTCCAAGTTTAGTCTGTATTTATTATTAAAAATTATATCATAGATAACTTTGATATTTACTACGGTTTACTGCCATGGACAAAGTTTTACCACATCTTATATATTTATCGTATACTACAAATCTTTTTTTTAAATGTATAATTCTATATTGTGATATAAGGTACCACCAAATTTAGCGTTGTTGTGTTAATACGCAAGTATCGAAATATTTTACAGCTTCATTATATATAATAAGCAAGAATAGGGGGGGGAGGGCACAAAATTAATTTCATGCCTAGTGTCTTCAAACATCTTAGCCGGACCTTTTTCGGGGGGGGGGGGCTGAAATAGAACTGTGGCTCATGTCTAAAAAAAGAATGATCGGGATCTGCGGGTATCATGCTTGATTGGAAATGCTCCGCCAGTGCCTCGCTCCGCTATTTTGCCTGTGAACTATTTTTGAGTTAGAAGTGGGAAATTCAAATTTGGACATGTGCCCTTTTGGTATGAAATTGAATGAGTGGATACCGACAAATAAGGTATAAGATCCACTTTGCTGTAAAAGACCTGGCGAGAAATAAGGAGATGGATCTACACCGTTTAGGTCTTAAAACCAATGTTTACGCATTTTTCAACAGTAGATATAAACCAATTCGAGAGGAAAGAAATTCATTGGTCGGTAGGGCTTATATTAGAGATTCTGAAAACGAAAAAGAAAAAAAAAACTTTTTTTTTCCCAAAAGTGGATAGGGTAGACTGTTGTACCTTAATCATGGTGTACCCTGCGCCATGCACTCTAATCAGCTAGCGCTTTTACCTAATGAGGAATCATGGTACTATGTCAGTCATGACGAGTCTCTCCACCTGCTGGAGTGAGTTGTAGGTTGAAACCTCAGCTTTTATGTGGACAGTGATTGTTTTGTGATTTGTGCAAACAAAAGTAAATAATTCCAGTGTTACTTAAATGAAATCGGACTTTTAAAAAACTAGTTTTACCCAATTGATTGACCATTATATTTATAGCCTATCTCTCGGTAAGTGTATTCAACATTTAGTGTTTACTTTTTACGTAGCTGTTAGGTTATGGTAGCCACTTTTTATTAACATGAACCTTCGTGTACCTTGAAACCAAGCTCCATCTTGTAGCATGAACCACTGGACCAAGGAACAATAGGTACAATAGGTTGTAGTGAAGCAGTAAGAAGTAATGATCCCGACAAAAAAAAATGACTTTTAGAGAGGCCGAAAAAGTATTCAAAGTGAGCAGGTCAACCATTACTAGACATTTAAGAAAGTTAAATGAAAGTGGGTCCAATAAAATTGAATACAACTTAAGTTATGCAAGTACAAGAGTTCTGTCTCAAGGTACACGGGCATCATGTACCATGGACCAAATTACATAAAATTTGTGAAAAATATACAAAAATAGATAAATATTTTTTATAGTCCGAAATATTTTTTTACTTATGGGTAAAGCCCTGAAATGAAGTTTTAATAACTAAAAACCACAAAATTCACACATTATTTTTTTAAAAACAAAAAAAGTTAGAAGTGGTCCAAGGTACAACAGTCTCCCCTATAATTCGTTTTGAAAGTGAACTCCTCAATTTTATGAGGCAGTTGATATTTACAAGGCAGTGGTGGAGAATTATGAACAGCCACCACGATGTCAGCTGGTGTATCATGTTTATTTGAATTTAATAAGGCTTTAGTTTAAAAAGCAAAGACCATTTGTATATGAGGAGAAAAACGGAATTTTATCCAATACTCATCCTTTACTCAACCTATCCGTTACTGGATATTATCAGATGTTACGGTGTCTGTTACTGAGGGAACGACCTTTTTTCGGAATTGAGCAAATAAAAATAGAATTGACGAAATCAAAGGATACAGAAGCTGCCAAACGTTAGATGAGATGTAGTTGCATGATAGAAAAAGTTTAAAAAATCTAAATGCATTAAAATACTCAGAAAATAGAGTTAACCCGGGAGTTGTGTCCTTAAGCATGTCTGTTACTGGTGCAGTTACCATACCTCATTATTTAATTAAAAAAAATTGTTACTTAATTTCAAAAAAAAAAAAAAAAAAACGCATTCAACAACGTCTTAATTTGAGCAAGTCGAAAATCTCCAAAATTATACTCATACCATTTCTTTACAACTGCATTTATTCAAATTCAGAAAAAAAGCAATATTAAGAGTAAGTTCCACTTCCCACTATCATTTGAAATACTCTTTTTTTTTACTTCGTTTTGATATTTCAGCTTCAAGTTCCAGCTGAAAAAGTTCTGACACGTTTCTTAAAGAGCGTGACCCTCTATCCATTACTCACACGCTAACGGAATCATCCACAAGTGCAATTACACACCCACATAAAACACCCTACCTTAATTCCCCCCCCCCCCCATTCTCCTTTTTCCTCTCTTCACTTCTTTTCGCTTAAGTCATTAATTTAACCTTATCGACAGCTTTCCCCGTAACGGTTAGCCAGAACACTCAGTGCTGGTGACATAAGATTCAAGCGCCGTCGACTTCGCTTTCTTTTAAAACTTTTTTTTTTCTATTTCTTGTTGAATTTAATGATAAGGAAGCGCAAAATGACAGTTTAAAATCTTTCAAAGTTTGCGTTTTTTCCGAGCGTCTTGGTTTTTTTTTTTTTTTTTTCGGCTGCTCTAATCATCCATTAAAGTATTTCCACACTAATAAATTTGGGGATTTTTTGTTTGTTTTGTTTTTTACCATTGTAATTGTGCATTTCTCTTAAAGATTTGAAACAAAGAACTTTTTTTATTTTAGGGGAGCGACAGAATCACTAATTTTTCTTAAAAAAATGTTAGTATCAGTTTGCGAACAACAAATGCTAGTTCCATTTATGTTTTATCACCATCAGTTTACCACAAGCGGAGATGAGACTCATCATTTACCTTGTTTAGAAAAATGAGTAGTAGAAAAATATATAGCACAAGCTATTTGTCCTTGTGTCCCTATTGCAGACGAGGAAATCGTCACAAAAAATTGAACTTTCAACCTCATCACCTCGTCAAGGGCGCCCACATGGGGGGAAAAGGGGGGCTTAAGCCCCCCTAGAAATTGGACCTTCCTAGCTTTTAATACTTTTTCTTTGCAAAAATGTAAAAATATTTCTTCTTCAGCCTGTAATGAATAATTTATTAACAATATCAAACACTAACCTGTACTGAAATCGTATTCTATGGGGAAAATATCCTGCTAAACCATGGGGAAAATATCTGAGCTCCCCCCTTAAAATTTTGAATATAGCCATGCACTATTTTGCATAACCATGCACCTTGTTACATTTGGCACTTTAAAAAAAAATCTACCGAATTTATGACTTTGGATAACGGGGTGCAAGAGGAAAACTGCTTTTTTTGTCAACAAATTTTTCAAAATGCTTTTTCGATTTCAACCTATTTCAACATTTTTTCAATATTAAATTATTCGTGGTTCCCTGGTTAGCACTGAGGTTTTAATACGCCCTGAAATTTCAGTATCCAACCCGATTTGTGAAAACTCTCATTTTGGTCCCGAATCCATAGCATTGATCTCAAAAACGCTAATGCTATTTAGTTAAAGACTGAACTTAGAAAATGGCAACATTCGCTGGAAATATTTGATCTACAGTCGATGTCTTCGTTGTGTCAATGTCAATACTGACTGGAGAATGTCAATATTAACGTTCACCAGTTACATTAAATATTTCTTAGATAAATTTAACGTCTCGCATTTTAAACTTCAATTTCTGGTATCTTATTAGTGCTTGCTATAATTTACCATGAGTATAGTTTGCAAATCTTAGTTCCGTTTTGTTAAAAGCTAATGATTTAGGAATTCATTTGGCGTTTCATTTACTTATTTAATTTTTTGTTTATTTATTTTTTTCCCAGTTTAAAGTAGGAGAAGGGGATTTTATTATTCGGTGAATGCTTGGAATTGACACATGCTGAGCTACTTAAGCAAAGAGGGGTAAAAACAGTTAATTCCAAAAGATACGCTTCTGTTTTCTGTAGCTAATATAGGAATTTCGGACCCTCGTTGCATCTGAACTGAGGCCTATGCAGTCAAACCGCTTTATAAAGGGCGAATTGAAAAAAAGTCCTTTTTTTTTCAGACTCATGACCCTCGGATTTATCTGTTTGGTAATTAGCTTCTACTTAAACCCATTAGTTAGTCCAAAAAAAAATCCAGATTGGATAAAAACTTAAATGATCTAACCATAGCAAATTAATTATCTTAAGAAAGCGTGAATCCAATATTATGTGTAACAAAAAAAAAAAAAAAAAAACAGAATTATATGTTGATCCTTTTAATGCTGGGACTGAGCGTAACATACACTAAGTGTCCAAAAAAATAGTCGCGGTCGAATTTTAAACATTCCAATTTTGGAAGAAGGTGATACGATGAGTATTACAGATATTTGCATAAATCTTTGCTCGATGCAAGCTTAAAATGCGGGCGTTGCACTAGAAGACTGTTTAGTTCGAAGTAAGCATGGATGGAATCGGTAGTTGTGTTTGACGAAGTGATGTAACAGAGTTCAAAAAGGGGCAAATTGTTGACCAAAGTAGGACAAAATGCAAAGACATAGTTGAAATTAGTTTTATAGGATTTCAAACTGTTCAACGCATTATTAAAACGTAGAAAGAGGGCGGAGAAACTACCTGTTCGCGACATCTTTGTGGTCGTAACTCCATTCTGGACGAACGTGACCGGTTTTCTCTGAAGCGATTAGTAAAGAAAAATCTCAAGAAATCGACCATTAAACTCACAGCACTCTTCAACGAGGGAAGTAAAACAATTTCCAAGCGCACAATATGACGAGAACTTCAAAAATCGGGACTAAGATTCTGTGTTTTCATAAGGAAGTCACTTGTGAGTGCCATTGATCGAAGAAAGAGACTGCAATTTGCAAAAGATCATGAAAATTGGACTGTTAATGATTGGGGAAAGGTCATGTGGTCCGAAGAGTCAAGATTTATGCTCTTTCAAAATGACGAACACGTCAAGGTTCGAAGAGCGCCCCATGAAGCATTGGACCCTACATGTCTCGTTCCCGCTGTGCACTCTTTCGGAGGCAGTGTAATGATCTGGGGTTGTTTCTGTTCATCTGGACTAGGCTCGGCTGCATTGTGCCCAACCAAATGAAGTCTTCACAGTACCTTAACATCTTGGATGATCATGTTGTGCCATCTAAGGACTTTTATCTTCTCGACGGTAGTGGTGTTTTCCAAGACAATAATGCCAAAGTACACCGGGCTACAATTATTAAATCTTGGTTTGATGAGCACGATGCATCATTTCAACACATGATTTGGCCACCACAAAGTCCAGACCTTAATCCAATCGAGAATCTGTGGGACGTACTCGAAAAGGATTTGAGATCACACACCACACTTCCTTCATCTATCGAACGTTTAGGAGATCTCTTGATAGAATTGTAGGCGAAAATAAAGACGGATACTCTACAAAAGTTCAATGAAGCAATGCCACGGCGTACGAAAGCTGTATACGCACAAAAGGTGGTTCAACCAAATATTAAGGCATGCGACTTTTTTTTTTTGGACACGTATTGTATTTTTGCTGTAGGGGGTTATTATGTTACTTTATGTCATCAGTTTTTCAACTAAGTTGAATTCCAGTTTTCACCTTAAGTCTAAAGTTACAAAATTGTTAATTAATGAGCAGTTTTGTTCCATTAATTTAACCTATTAGGTGAGTTAACATATAATTCTTTACTGTTGTCAAAATCTGCAATTATGTAGTATCAACATCATATAATTCTTAAGTTCTGAGAAAAAGAAAAAAAATCCAAAGTAATATATTTTCAACTACAAATGAATTCACAACATTTTATGAGATTCGCAAATCTCATCTCACTAAAAATATCTTTAAAAGAGCCATAAAGTTAATGCCATTTAATGGAATGGTGTTGAGCCCTATAAAAAAATATGTATAAAACAGTTTATACTAATTTACTTATTAGTTTTACTTTAAATACATATTATCTAGAAAGTATATTTTCTGAATAGTCTTACGAAAAAAAAAGAAAACTTATTTTTCCAAAGTAAACATTGAACGCCATTTACAGCGTAAAAATTTTCAGAAGCTTTTACCAGAAATAAAACGACTTTTTTAATGAGAGAAAGGAACAGTCATTAATTATGAATTTTTTCGCCTCGGAACCATTTTAAATAATGGGAAACTATAACCGTTTTCGTTACTTATTTTGTCATCTTAGCTACGATTTTTCCTAAATTAATTCATTGCTATCAGAGAAGCCCTTATACATTTTGCCTTATTTATTGTCGCTAATAAGCAGCTATATGCATTAAACCGTGAAAAATGAATTTTTCTAAGGGAATCACGCTAATTTATTGTCCTTATTTTACTTCTCTTGGGCTAAAGTTAGAGTTCCTTATAATGTTAGTCGTTAGTATTAAAGACTTTCAATTAAGATCCTTTTTTTTTTTTTAAAAATCAATCTTTTTCTTCAACGTTTCAATGAAAAATAAATAACTAAAACAAGTAAAAAATAAAATAAATTTTAAAGATACAACTTGTTTCTGGCGATTTTTTTTTTTCAAACTGGAACTGCTTCTTCATGTTCTGGAGCGATAGCGTGATTGAAAATGTGTGACAACACGAAAGCAAATGGAATTAGCAATAAATCAAACTTAAACCAAAGAGAGAAGTTTGAATTTTTATAAGTATGTATTAATGTTTTTGGTAAAAGTACATAATTTATGAATTCAAATGATACTGATTGAATTTTTTTTTAAACATAAATGGGATGCTATGCTATCAATTTACAACATTGACTTTCCAATTATCCCCTTCTTCAATCTCTAAATCAGCACCTACCAAATGAGCATAAATGAGCTGATGTGTGCATCACATGACTTCCTTTTACTCCAATTTAATGTCATTTCTCCATTATTGGCAATTTTAATGTGATTCAATAGTCAACTCCCTAAATATCACCAACAGTGGTCAAATTGAAACCAGATTTAAAAAAAAACAACAAAATTTGATAGGCGATAAACTTGACTGGCGATATATCGCCAAGTGTCCGCCACATTATAACACCTTTTGAGTTTACATCGAAATTAACATTGATTTCCCCCAAAAAGGGGCAAAAGACCCCTTTAGAAACACCCAAATGCATCCAAAAGGGGAGGTGCACAACTAGACCCCACTAGGAGTCTACGTATCAAATTTCCACTTTCTAGGACATACCGTTCTTGAGTTATGCGACATACATACGCATATATGCAAATACATACATACGTATATACAGATGTCAAGAGAAAACTCGTTGTAATTAACTCGGGAATCGTCAAAATGGATATTTCGCTTGTCTATACGCTTTTAGGCACCTATCCACGTGTGTTAGAGTCGAAAAAAAAAACCTCAACATTCATTCGGGGGTGAGCAAAATGGAAATTAAGGCCGATTTTTGAGTGAAATTTTTTTTTGCGAATACAGTACTTCCTTTTTTTTGTAAAAGGAAGTAAAAATCCATATTTCGATATTCACCCTCACATTACTTTAAAGCCACGAGCACACTTTTTAAAGACTCGATCAGCAGTATACAAACAATATCAGTTTTCAACCTAATTCAAAATTTTGTAGCTAGAAACCAGCAAAATTTTTACCCAAAGAGCAGACCCCGTACCCCTTGCTGGTCCACCGATCCTTAGGAGGAGGTCCACCGAAAGTTAAAAAAAAACGTTAAATGATATGTAAATCATGCATTTGCATTTGAAAATCAGAATTTTCGTTTTTTAAGTATGGAATTTTTCTTTAGCCTTTTCCGGCGCGGTGGTCACAAAAAGGGACACCAATTTTAAAAATTCCTTTTTTAAAAAAAAGTTTTTTCTTTAAAGCTCCAAAAATCGCTGCATTTGTTGCTTTTATTTCTCTTTAATGCACACAGATGGCAGCACTATTAAATATGACTCTTTTTGTTGGCTTAATTTCTTGTTTAAAATACCTCGATTTTCAAGCTCAAATACAATATTTTTTTCAAGATTTTAAAATTTACACCATAAACTAAATTAGTCAACCATTTTCCCTCAGGAATCCTGAGCTAATCAATCATAATTTTGCAAAAGATTCGAGTTCATTTTTAAATGCATAAACAAAGCTTCTTTCCAGGTGTCCCCAAATGTAGACACCGCCCGTCTAGAGCATTGATCTCACTGCTGTGGGTGAAAGGTGTAATTTGATACATTTCAGAAAAGGGGGACCAAAAGAATAGTTTGCAATGGGCTTTTGTTTATTTATTTTGGGTTCTTGACCCAGAACAGGTGAATTTGAAGGTCCATGACTGCACACATTTGAGATTTGCTTTTTCTACCAGACAGTTGTATACTTTTTTATTATCAGCTTTGATATTATTTTTTCTGTAAATGGTATTATACAGTCGTATTTTTTCATTTAATATTTTATAGCACAAAGGGAATGCACATAAAGCAAGAATAATGTGCCAAAAATATTTTTAACATTTTAAATTGCTTATTTAGATAATTTTATATAATCTATATGAACTTTCTTGAATTTTACTTCATCTTTATCTTGGAATTTTTATAGTAAAAATATTGAATTTTGTGTTCTAAATATTCTTAATGGCATAAATTATTGAAATAATTAGTAAAAATGCTTAAGAGCATAAAATATTTGAAATTACTCCAATTGTCATACGAGGTAAGCATAACCACTTCAGAAAACAATTTCTGCTCTAGGAGGGCGGTGGTCACAAACGGGGACACCACCCCCAGCTGGAGGGGGTGAATTTAAAAAAAAAAAAAAATTTGACTCTAAAATCTATGTCCAGATAACCAATTTATCCCATCCATTGTGTTTTTTTATTATATTTCTAAAATTTTAATGACCCGCGCCTGTAAGGGTTAAGCACTACTTGAAGACATCTCGTGCTGTAAAAGCTGCAAGATTATGCATAGTTGGTAGATACTTTTTCCGGTTTTCTGCTTTGATACGAGGTTAAATCTAATATAAACCGGAATTTGACTCTAACGCTGCTGCTTGTAATAGATCTGAGGTGGTACTTGGCCAATATGTTGGTGGGGATGTCTGAAGAAGGGTTTTTGTGCTCGCACACACTTTGGAGATTTGGGCTGCTTCAGTCCGCCATGAATGAGCAAGAAGTGCACACGTCTGTTGCGCAACGCATCGCTATTAAATTTCTCCCAAAGGAGGGCACCAAACACTCTGAAATTTGGAGACAGCGTCACGCACTGTTTGTGGAAGAAACACTTCGTACACTCGAGTGTATGTGTAGGATAAAAAAAAAAGAAAACATGGCAGAAAGAGAAACTATAAAAAACGAACCTGATGAAAGGAGACCGCGGACAGGAATCACTGTGGACAACATTGTTGACATTCGTAATATTTTTGGAGGACAACTAATGCAGACTATTACTCTCGTCTTTTGGATGAAGCAGAAACTGCATATCGTAGCACATGAGGACGCCAAGCGATGTGTAACTTCCTTTTTCTCAATGCAAATGCAAGGCCACATACTGCCGCTTTAAAGCGGAAAAACTTTTTGAAATTTCATCGGACTCCTCTGAAACCTCTCCGTACTCTCCAGATTTATCGCCTTGTGACTGCCATTTGTTTGGAATACTCAAAAACGACCTAGAAGGACAAAAAGTTGATGATGATGCAATTGTATAGAGGAGTTCGTGCGCAATTCGCTCTGCACAAGTCCCTCTTCTTTCTATCACGACGGCATCAAAAACTTAGCAATCATATTTTTAAAAAATGTGTATCAGAGTAAAGACATTATGCAGAAAAATTATGGCCCATTTTAAATTGTTTTGGTTGATCCAAATATTTTTTAAAAAGAAATTGCGGTTTATATTTGATTTACCTTGAAAACAACGCAATTTGGATATGAATGTTTAAAAGACATAACTTAAGACTGTGTGCGCTTTAAAATCTACATTCCAACACACTTAGTGGCTTCGTCTCGAAAAAATACTAGCCTCTCGTTGGAAAACAAGTGTGTTGCGACAGCTTACTTATACGAGTTCAAATTTTTAACCTATGCAGCCACTAAAACTAAGTAACGAAGCTTTCTAGATTCCTGATATTTGACTTCAGCTATCAAATATAAAACCCAATGAATTAAATTTGTGCCATTAAAATCAACTTCAGTCTTCTCATTTATTCAATACTGGTGGCACCCGCACGGATTTGCCCGTAGTAGAAAATTAAAAGGTCATTTGGTTCGCCTTTATATTCACAAATAATGAATGATGAATTTCTCGCCAATTTGCTAAGTTGCTCGCCCATGTTACGGTTCCACGTTATGATGATTTCGTAATTAACTTTTCCACGCTGTGATCATTTGCTCGGAAAATTTTCTTAAATTTGGTATAGAAAGAGAACAAAATCGAATTTTCGGAAAATCGCTTCGAGGTGCACTCCACCATGCTACAAACTAACTTTGTGCCAAATTTTATGAAAATCGGCCGAACGGTCTAGGCGCTATTCGCGTCACAAAGTTCCCGACAGAAGAGAGAGAGAGAGAGTGATTCGGACAGAGAGACTTTCAGCTTTATTATTAGTAAAGATTTAATTTTCGAAGTTTAAGTAAGCAGCAGTGAGCGACCACCCCTAAGCCAGTGATTGATTTATGTCTACTCAGTTTGGTTTTTTGTATTCCAGAATCAATAGATAAAGTTAAGCATTGTAAACTACCTACCAAGCCTTTTCAATTGTGATATTGCCCTTAATTAGTAACGGTTTACTTAATTAAGTTTCATTAACTACAAACTACAAATATGAATGCACTTTCATGACAGGGTTTCGCACGGAATATTGGTATATGGAAGGGGTCCGCTGGCGAAAAAGTTCCGAGAACGCTGAGCTTGACGATAGTTTTAAGCGCTGAAGAGTAGAAAATGCCCCGTAAAAATGTTGTGTGTCCTAAAGGTGTGAAAAGTCCAGTTTTTTTAAAACCTATTTGAAACTAATTTCAGAAGGAAATAAGAGATTGCTTTCAAAAAAACTTCGTATTGTTGATTGCAGCCTGTTGATTAATAGCAAGGAATCACAAAATATTTAAAATTAGGACATTCGTTCTATTGAACGAATCAGTTTCTTCTAACTTTTTTTTTGTGAAGCATAATGGGCTTTGAAGTTAAACACATAAACAGACGCAAATCAGCTGTTTTTATTGAGTTTTTACAAAATAACTATTTACGGCAATGTTAGTCAATACAAACTTCTCGAACATAGCTCGTGATTTTCATGAATGCGTTTTTTTTTATAGTAAAAATCAAGATAAGTAGCGAAAGAAAAAACTCAAATCTTTTGAAAATGAGGATAGCAAGAAAAGGTTAAAAAAAAAATAGAGTATAGAATTAGCTGAATGCAAAAAAGGAGACATGAAGTTATAAAATAAAATGTAAAAGCCGTTTCGTTCTATTGTAATGTAAAACATTTTTTTAAAAGCTAATTAAACTCTGATTCAACATTTATTCTACTTAATCATTTTGTACTTGTTAGAATGATGTCATTTGGTAAGCATCCTTACATTTTCTGGTTTTTTTTTTTTCTGATTTTAAGTCTCGCCCCCCCCCCCCCCCCTCCATTTTGCAATGGAAGTAATTCAGCACACATGATTTGTTTCTAGCACAAAGCACATAAGGCTTTGTCTCTACAAAACAAAAAAAAATATTTTTAAACAATGGTAATTTTAAAACAATTGTTTCAAAAATCGTTTAAATCACAAAAGAGCATGTTGTGAATTATTAGTTTTTAGATTTTGTTGCTTAAAAACTGCAAATAAATTTCAGAAAAATCCGAAAAAAATGAACATATTTTTACTGCAGAAGATTAAAGGACCAACTTTTGTCCAACATTTCTACATCCATAAACTAATTCTTCTTCGCTGAAAAACTTTACTTGTTACCTAGAAACAAGCGTAAAAAATGACTTTAGTTTTTTTAAACGTATTTTTTCTTTTTTTTTTGAGTTTTTTTTCGAGCCCCAAAGCATAAATTAACTTCTTGATTACGTTTTTAAATATTTTTCGTAACTTAAAAATAGTGTTTGTTATAACTCATTTTTTAAAAGTAGTATACATTCAAATCTCGATAACTCGAATTTTATCCCTTGAATATTACTTTATCTCGAAGTTTAAGTCGGGTTCCAAATTTTTGAGCCTGTGGTGGAAACTTACCACAACTCAAATTATTAATCGTTTGAACGTTTTAGCAGGTTCCTTGGGACTTCGAGTTATCGAGAGTTCACTGTTTAAGGTTCTACTTAATGATTAGTTTAAGTGCTGAAATGAAAAAATCAGGTTAACAAAATAAATTATCGACGTTTCAAGACAATTTTAAACATAACAATTTACTTTAAACACTTTCCTATAACGATCGGTTCAAATAGCTGTTTATTTAAAATACTTTGCGAAAAATGCAAGACATGAGATGATCGCAAAATGGCTTTTTCAGCTTAAAATAGAAATAACGCTTGCTTTCTCTGTCAGCGAAATACACTAGGGAAAGACTTGAAAACTAAATTAAATTTCACGACAAATCAAATTTGAAAGTATTTAAATGAACTGTAACTTGTTTCTCTCTCTGTTTTTTGCTCCAAGAAACTTATCAGCAGAGGAAAAGATCTTTTTGAAAAATCGTAGTTCATTTAAGTCTCTTTTTTTGCGATTTAAGAGTATTTTCCTTATTTGATTCCAGCGTGGGCATTAGTGTTGTTTTTTAAAGCGATTCGCAAACGAACAGATATTTTGCTTAATGGTTTCGCGAAGTTAAGCAATGGGTAGAACTATTTTAGAGTATTTCTTTTTTCTTTAAAATAATAAATTGATAAAGAGCATTTGCATTTTTGTTTCTAATTTTCTTTTATGCGTTAAAAGTCTTTAATTATGTTGTAGATGTAAGTATACTTATTTAGAACTAGAAGAATAACAACTGAATTAATACGATGGCTTTTATATAATATAGTGTTACCCGCACGGCTTCGCACGTAATAGAAAATGAAAAGGTCTTTTGGTTCGCCTGTATATTTACAAATAATGTATGGTGGATTTTCTCGCCAATTCGCTTGTGCCCACGTTACGGTTCCACGTTATGATAACTTGGTAATTTACTCGTCCATCTTATGATAATTTTCTTAAAATTGGATTAGAAAAATAACCACATCGAATTTTCGAAAAATCGCTTCAAGGTGCACACCCCCATGCTACAAACTAACTTTGTGCCAAATATCATGAAAATCGGCAGAAAGGTCTAGGCGCTATGCGCTTCACAGAGATCCAGACAGAGGGTCTTTCAGCTTTATTATTAGTAAAGAAAAGAAGACAAGAGAGATTGCAAACACTGGGGCTTCTGTGGCCGAAGCTTTGCTTTTTTCACCGGAGTTAGTGGTTTAGATTCCCATCGGTGTCCTGTAAATCTATCTTGTGCTGTCTTGTATATACAAAGTATCCTGAAATATATTGTCTATTTTCAACAGTTTACAACAAGGAAACGATTAATGATTAAAAAAAAAATCCCACAGAACATTCATGTGCCGGGCTGTAATTTTTTTCTACACATAGTAGCAAGTTTTAGTTCAAAAGTTATCCAATCATGGCGCTGCAGATATTAAGCACGTAAGTCAAAGAAAGATAGAAAACTGCATCATAGTTTTCAAAAAATGTTATTTATGAGCAAAATTGCATAAGAATACTTTCAATTTGTTAACTATCGGCTGACATGCATCATGACAGCCGATTGACAGCCAACCGTCACAATGTTGCAATCAAATGTCGCAATTTTAGGAAAAATTGGTGAATGTCAAATCTTTTTTTTTTTTTGACTGACGAGCTTCCTATATGGGGCGGCTATGCGCCATCCATTGAACACAATTTGAACTAAAATTTTGAACTCTAGGGGGGAAAATGCGGCCCACTAAAAAAATTACTGTTAGAATTTGTTTTTTTATCACTAACCATGTTATAAATTATTAAAAACAGTCAGTTTATTTCAGGAAACTTAGTAAATCAATGAAGTCCAACCTCTCGTTTAGTTTGAATGTCATTTAGAGAAAATATTTTATTCCGATTTTTTAGCGCATTACATGAATTATGGTTTCATAGTGTGGGTATTTTTTTTTTTTTTTTGGCTACAGTTCCGAAATATTTTTTTTTTTACAAAGTATGCACTTTTTTTTTACAATTTATTTTAAAATATAGTGTTTCAAATCTCTTCTATTAGAGAAACGTAGCATTAGTTATATTGATTAGTTCGAATTAAATAGTTAGTGAAGCTAGTGCCCATCTATCAAGCCTATCCATGAAGTAAACGCAATCAATAATCTATCGATTTGTAATTTAAACGTAATATAAATGTGATTAGTTCATTGCAATAGCAATACGTATTTTAGCTTCTAAGCTAAAGTCTTCAGTAACACCTGTTATCATTTTACTGTTATCATAATCATAATAACTTAATTGAAAATTATTTATTTATTTTAATCCGGTAAAACAGTATCTTATCCATTTGACATAATAAACAAATTTAAAAAACAAATCATAACTATATCAAGATTCATAAATGTTAATCTCAAAAATGGTAATTTTTAATAAGCTCAATAACCTTTCCTCAATTACACATTTCCGAAACATTCAAAAATATTTCCATGTTCTCCAATACTAGAAGTAGAAGTGATCTGACGCTTGTGCAAAACGAGTCGAGGAAGATTAAATTTAAACCCATTTCGGAGTCCTTAAATAATATTTCAAGGACAATTTTTATCTTTAATTCTACAGGGTGACAAGAAATAACTAGCACACACATGATACATCATAATTTTAATACCAATGAAAATATTACGATCAAAGTTCAAAACTAATATGAATACATTATTTTGTAAAATATATTTACAATCTTTCAAAGTGCCTATCTTTAGCCTTAATACAGAGATTAAAACGTGTCACAAAATTTTCGACTATGAGCCGAAATTCACTTCCTGATATTTTATTCAATTCCTTGCATACGGGTTTCTTTGGGAATGCTAAAATTTTATGAGATTTAACTCAAACCCTTGTCTCCAAGATCGTCTTACATTGTCGACTCGTCTTGTATTGTTGACCGGCGATACCGCAATCTGTTTGGGGTGGGATATGTGCTAGTGGGACAAAACCACTTGCTTTCGTTTGAGGATAAAAAATAATCAAGAAACATATCTCACGCTCATTTTGGAAGATGCTGCCTTACCTTGGTAGCAAAAGTTTTTTGGAAACAAAAGGTGGACCTTTCAACAGGATTCCGCACATGCACACGGAGCTAAAAGCACTCAAGATTGGTTCAAGGCACTTTTCTGGACTTTATTGGCGCTCAAAATTGTCCAGTGTATTCTTCATATTTGAACCCAATGGATTATTCTGTTTGTTCCATCTTGGAGATAAGGGTGTGCTAAACCTCATAAAACTTTGGCACCTGTAAAGAAATCCTTATACAAGGGATGCCATAAAATATCAGTGAGTGAGTTGCGGCCCATAGCCGAAAATTTCGTGACACTTTTTAAGCTCTGTATCAAGGCAAAGGATAGCCTCTTGGAAAATTTGTAAATATATTAGAAGAAATAATGAACTCGTCTTAATTTTGAAGTTTGCTCGTTATACTTTCAATAGCATTACAATTATAATGTATTATGTGTGTCCAAGTTGTTCCTTTAATTACTTAAACTAAGTAAATGTGACTTTACTTGACTTTTCCTGTGTTTTTGTGCGAAACAGTTTTATTATTATTCCCCTTTACCACAAAACACAATGGACATATGAGGCAGTGAGAAGTAAAGGGATGCAAGTGAACATTTTGAAGTTTTGAGTAAAACGGATTTAAAGATCAGATCCTAGGTAGGCTTTCATCGAAATGTTTTCTAAATCAAGCTGTATACCGGAACCTACCAGGGCTAGTACTATATCTTGCCCTAAGATAGAAGAGAGGTTAACCTACCATTTGTACTGGTTATCTCCAAATTTTTATTTTTGCCACTTGCATCCCTTTGCTTCTAAAGAAAATGCTAAGGCAACTATCTAAAAACATAAATTAACTTTATTTGGATTCTACATACGAAAGGGCTTCCAAATTGCACTTGCAATGCGAACTGCCACGAGACTACCAACACCAACAAAAATCGAGCTATCGAATGCCACGAATCCACGATCCATGAACAGAAAGAAAGCTAACTAAATTGAACCGATAGGTGGGAAATTTGCATATCGAAAAGCGCCCTCTTGTGCACAGGTATACTTGACGATTTTATGGAGATTTTCCACAGCTTATCACTGTCTCATATGTGTGTCCAAGTTTTCCAAATTCGGTCGGTTATCAAGTGAGTACCGAGTTCTAGAGACTAATACAATTACAGTTTCTTTACCATATTTTTGAAGAATACGATTTTACTTTCAGAGCGCTTTAAGAAAATTTAAAAAGATAAATAAAAGCAACAGAAAAAAGAAAGAAAAGCACCTCTGTAAGAAAGTATTTTAAAACCAACAAATGAAAAAGAAACACTCATATTTTGACAAGTTTTATGGATAACGACACGTATTATTAATGAAAAAGTTAATCAGAAGGATGTCAACAGTATGGCTTTGATAACAAGGCGTTTGATCATGGACAAACGCACTTTTTCTTCGCCAGAAAAAAAAAA
Organism: Uloborus diversus; assembly: GCF_026930045.1. Taxonomy (NCBI): domain Eukaryota; kingdom Metazoa; phylum Arthropoda; class Arachnida; order Araneae; family Uloboridae; genus Uloborus; species Uloborus diversus. Next base: position 173,224,396 of record NC_072735.1, on the reverse strand, counting down.
GGATTCTTAAATTGGCACATGGTTAAAAACATTGCACACCCTTGTCTGTTTATTTATGCATCATTACTATAGACTTTTCTCTTACCTTCATTAGCGATACCCAAGGGTATCGCGGCATCAACTTTTGGAACCCCTGGCAGAACACAATTTGAAAACAAACCGTCTTTCTTCACAAACTTCTCAACTTTTACCAAATGGAATTCTTTTTTTTATTATTATAATTGGAGTTCGTGTTATCAAAATCAGACTTTACTTGCAATAGTAAACTTTGTGATTTTTGTGAGATGTGATCTTTACGTAAATATCAACTAATTTGGGAAGATACAAACTTGACTGCACAATATTTGCACTGTCTAAAGGACAAGTTAAAATATTAAATTTGTTTTAGGCATACATTTCTCAATACTAAATTAAAAAAAGAATATACGTTCGGTCATCTTCATTCAAACTTAACAAAATAAGAAAAACAAATCCTCTTTAATCTTAGAAACATTAAGCTCAGTACACATTCTTTGCCATAAAGCTTTGTTTCCTTCTCTGAAAAAAAAATCAATAAAATTTCATTTTAGACAAAACATGTCTGACAAAATGAATTTTCCATCTTGAAAGCAACCGAAGAAATTTAAATGAACCATCCCGCCAGCACAAGACGAAACAGTATTCTTCAAATAACATCCTAAGTAAGATCATCTTGATGAATGAAATTTTACTTTGTTTATTTTACTTTCTAAAAAATCTCTCTTCAAGCAACAAAGTGAAAGAACGGCTTTTGCAGTACACTTAAATACCTCCAGGCTTTATTCTATATTCAGTTTAATCTGGTACTGAATTTTTCAAGAGTTTTCCCTTTCTAAAGGCGCAATTATTTTTTTCTATCTTACTTCGTTGAATAAGTTCGAGACTGGCTTCAATGCTTTTTTTCTTCCTTTCTTTCTTAGGCTGAGACTTTCAAATAAGGACATTAGCGCAGAGTAAATGCTTTCTAGGATAAGTTTGTTGTCCTTTTGCTAATGCCATGAATATGGGGTTTAAGTTTTAAATGAAGGGGAATTTTAGAGTGATAAACAGCATTTTGTTGCCTTTTAATGCATTTTGCTTCCAGACAGACTAGATAGATTATTTAATGTCGAAAAATGAAGAAGAAATCTAGTTGTTATATTTACCATTTAATTCTGAAAATACTTAGAGCTTAAAACTTTAAACATTGTATTTTACCATGATAGTGTGACGAATTTTATCAAGTAATCTGTATTTTAAACGCTACTGTTCGCATTTCTGTACAGTTGGACCATGAAAATACGGAATTTGGCAATCGGCCAAGTTAAGACGATTTTATGCCGATAGATATTTATCTGAGATTAAATAATAGCACTTATTACGTAATCTTATGAGGGGTTAATTTTTTTTTAAAAGCATACAAATTTACGAAAGGAAACCAATTCCAAATTTGCTGCTTCGGACGAAGCGTACGCGCAGAAAGTTCATGGCGCTGCTGTAAAAATACCATGTAAAAAGCACCATACATAAAAGTTAACATATTCTTCAGGAAGAAAATTACCAGACTCAGTTACTTATACAACAAATTTTGTTTGTTACTTAAAAATGCCTATTATTTTATAGTTTTGTGCACTTTATGCTTGTGTTAAGTTTTAAAGGATTGTAAGCATTCTGCAAGACTTATTGTACAGTTATTTTTCAAAAGTCAACTGGAAATGTGAACATCCTAGGCTAAAGGTAGATAATAAAAGTTTAAAAATCAACAAATAAAAATAGCAGCAAGAAACATGACTCTAAATCTACAGGGTGTTCATTTGTAACCTGCAAGGCCTTTATTTTCGCAACCGTTGATCCTAGATGTATACTTTCAATTGCAAAATGTTCACACTCAGATGCAGAGTTAAGATATTAAAAGTTTAAAGCAAAAATAAAAAAGAGTCAAAAAATACAAAATTTAACTTTTTATACGGACCCTATGTCCCCTGAATAATATTTAGAGAAATAATCTTCATTGAAAACTATTACTAGCACAAATAACGTAACATTTGTGCGACCAAAACTCAAGGAGATGTTCTAGTTTAAAGTTTTAATGGACCATATCGCTCATTCAGAAGAATGACAGGTTATCAAAGTATTGAAAAACAAAGTATTTCAATTTTTCATTGCTATTCAAAATAAATGCAAATGTTATGCCGTGATAAGCAAAAACACACTACAAATCCTAGAATAATTTGAAAAATCACTCTGTAAGCCCACATGTAATTCCAAACTTGTTAACCACTATATTAATCCCCGAAAGGTGTTATTGACGACAAATGAAAAGTGGTGTAAGTCACAAAACGCTGCGTTTCAAATCTCGGTGAATATTAGTCGTACTGATTTTAAACTTTCTGTGTCGGAATTATTTTTCAATGGAGATTATTTCCCTAAAATTAAGTTAGAGGACCTGGGGCCGGTATAAAAACTTAAATTTTGTATTTTTTGACTCATTTTTATTTTCACTTCAAACTTTCAATATCCTAACCCATCATCTGATTTTGAACATTTTTCCATTTGGAAGTATATATCTAGGACTAAAGGTTGAAAATAAAGGTATTGCAGCTTAAAACGGAACACCCTGTATATGTAAACCATTGACACCGCTTGCTTTAAAAATACTATAAACGCAGAACAAAGATTCAGTCTCTGGTCTGACGATTAAAAGCAGAACTCTCTACCAACAGAAAAATACGCGGTTCCTGCTTTTAACGATGTAGGTTGAAATTTGTAATACAGTGAAATTCCGTGACAACGAATTTCAAGGGACCGCAAATTGTGTTCGCTGTAACGGAATTAAAGCAATGTAATGGCAACTAAATTAGGCTTGACAATTTATTTCGTTGAAGCGGATATTTCGTTGTACTGGTATTCGTTGTGACAATTAACTTTAAAATGACATCTCATTAATGAAGCTTGAAGACATTGACAAAAGTTATGTCGCTCTTACAAAAACACCTTTCTCCTTTTTAAACTACAACAATTTCTAGTGACAACTGATTTGGATATATCAACAAAAAAAAAGTAATTTAGTACACGAATGACTCAGATATACAAACCAAATTTTAATATTTCTACCATTTCCTCCTCTTTTTAAAAATTACGACCTCCTTGCATCGGACGTGTAATTTGTTAAAGATTACAAATCACAATCTAAAAAGTTTTATTTCTCAATATTCGTTACTCATCGCAAGTTTTGAATTTGCTTGTTCGTTTCCTATAGAAATTATAGTGTAGCTATGATAAGTTGAAGCTTGGTTTCGAAAGTATTCCAACTATAATCCATGCAAATAACACGTCATTTTGTCACTTAATTCTCTAAAAATAAGAAAATATTTTTAAGGTCAAGATTCAACTTATCAGGAAACACCATATAGTATTTGTGTTTTTATCTACAACGGAATGGTAATGTATGTAAAAATGTAGTTTTTCCAAAGCTAATCATATTTTATGCTTTTATTTCTACACTAGGATATATTAAGTTCAAACATAATTAACTACTTTATTACTGTTTTAGGTATGGATAACTACTCACTTACTACTATGCTATTGACTTTTACGAAGCACTGCAAGAACCAAAGAAGGAAAAATTGGTAAGTGTTTTTCATTTTGCAAATCAACGAAGAAATATTTTTTATCAGGTTTAAGCAAGAAATTATAGTTTCATATTCAGATTTAATTATAGTTTAATGTTTTTATTAACTATGATTACCAGTAAGAGTTATGACCATAGTTCATGTGATGAATACACTATAAAATAAGCTTAGCTGTAATTCAACGCCACAAGCCGGGGCTTAGGCGCAGTATTAAGACAGTTGGATTACGAAGTGTAGAAACTGCAGTTTTACGTTTATAAGATGTTGGAGTGAAAAATAACCATACCAACTAAAAGTAGATATTTCACCTAAAATCAGAAAACTTATCTTCAAAAATAAATTACTGTTTATTGCAAAGTACTCTTACAGATCATCAGCACTAATAGCTTTTGCGCATAACGTATTTAAGTTTCATGAGTATAAAAATGAATCACAGACGTACTAATAAATTACATTTTTTTATGAAAAGAAATGTACAATTGAAACGACTATATAAAGTTACTTGTTGTAATGAATTATCGAACATTTTTGAACAATTTTGGCTTTTGTACGAGTAGAATGAAACAGAAACTTAACATTATGAACAGCATCGTGCCAGAGTAACGGAAAATCAACATATAAATGTACTGCAGAAATCTAAGAATTATCCACTTATACAACCAGTTGACGTGTTCATTCGATTTCCGTGTTTGTTGAATTTCAAGAGTAATCTACCATCACGACATTTATTTATTTTTAAGAACTAATCTTCGGTGGCAAGGTAAAGGGCAGAATCTGCAAATCTTTTGATTTTCACATTTTTGAATCTTTGTCATCCTTTGTAATTTAGCTTTCTTGTACAAGCTTTCTTGTTTCGTTCCTGCTGATAAATTTATTTATTTATTTATTTTTCAAAAAACGCACTGAGAAGCTAGTATTCAATTCATTTTCCATTTGCGTGCTTGATAAATTCAAAATAAAGCTTTTTATACATGTACTTTTTATTTATTTGTGGCAAAATCTTACATAATGAATTGATATATTTGGCGAGTGTTTATGCTTTAGTTTCTCCTGAAACTTATAAAATTGTTTTGAGGATTTAGCATAATTACTTATATAAGCTTTAGATAATTTCACACTGTTAATATATAATACTACAATGTTCAATAATAAAAATCATTAATTCTACATATAAGGCCATTTTCGAAGATTTATTACGTTTTATGATAGGGCAAACTACTTTACTCATCATTAAAATAAGATAATGGGTTTCAAACAATTATTCAATGTTCAACCTCGAGATTGCCCATTCCACGCTCCTTTTAGAGAAATAATTGAATTTTAACGCACAATGACTGCGAAAGAAGTTACACATTGCTGAATTAACTCCTGAAATTCCTCTTTTTTTCCCAAAGAATTTCATTTCATACTTTTCAAACATTCTGATTAAAACCCGCAATTTCAATTCAAAGAATTTCTTATCTCTTGTGCATCACAGACAATTATAAATACTTGGAAAATAATTTCCCAGCGTTTTAAAATTCCTCATTCCACTGTGGTATTTAGAAACAAAATTCAAATCGGCTTGAAACATTCATTTCCAACAGCGCGGTCTTTTTAATTGCGCATTTCCAGTTATTAAATCCGAAGAGAAAATTTAAAGCGGCACGCCATATCCAAGCAAAAGTTATTACAACTTTTCCAATTATGAAAATGCATCGCTTAGACTTCGTCATTTGAAGTTTGTTTTATGCGTTTGGATTATTTTGTCAAGGAGATGAAGATTTAAACTCTCCAAGAATGCATGGCGTTGCTGGTTTTAATCTCATACCATTAAGACCGAGTGTTTGAAACGTTTGGGCGAAAAATATAATGATCAAATTACTACGTACACCAAGAGGCGTGCTAATAATTTTCGCAAACATGGTGAAAGAAAAATGGGTGTTGGTTTTACGCGATAGAACTGAACTTTCGGAATACAGGAGACGAAATAAAATTGCGTGGTGGATAAATAAATTTCAAATCTACCGCGAGGTATTTGAAATTGCCTTACAGAATGCTGTCTTAATGATTCAAAAGATAGTAAAGGTTTGTCGAAGTGATGACGGTTTGTGAATGTAAATTTTATCCGATTGAAGGTACAAAATGTTATATTGGTGAAGAATTTAACCTTAACATTAAAACTATTCTTGGCAATCATATTAAAGGAAAATTAAACAAAACTGTATAAAATAATATATGTTGTTGTTGTTGTTGTCTTGTGCCAGCCAGGCTGGCAATTTGGGGTGCGCTGCTTCACTTTTAAAACTGTGCCGTAATTTGGTGTGAAGCCCGACAGTAAACACATGCCAAAAGGACTCGTTTATAGGGTAGGCAACCATTCACAGCACAACGACATGTTTATGCAAAGGAAGGACAGGAGAGAGAAAGTACATCCATGACCGAGCCAGGATTCGAACCCGGAACCTCCCCATCGCGTTAAAAACTCTTCTAACCACTGGACAGGTCGGGCGGCAAAATAATGTATCACAAAATTTTATAGCACAAAACTGCAGATTACTCTGTAAAAAAAATCCGAAACGTTACTGAGTATTTCCGCGTAACGTTTCGGGATTTCAATGGTTTTTATCCACTTACTGGAAATATAAAGTTTTATTGTCAAAAAGTTTCCTGAATCGCTACAGACTTTTCTCAGTTTCAAAAAATATTTCTAGCTCCCAGTTTGAAGGTTAACTCAGAGTATTTATACAGTGCATTGACTTCAGTTCAACTCCGGCTCATCCGCACTGATTAGGCTCCCAAAGGGAGCGAATAAGTCTTTGGACTACGGAGCTTAGCAATAATTGCAGTCAAGTGAGACGCTCGATACTTACAGGTAATTTTGGCTTAGCTTGGCGGCGTTTGTAATACTACTTTTGGAACCGTCTTGATAAATCAGGAAGGAGCCAGGAATGTATGTTATCCGTACATAAGATTACCCTGAAGTTCCAGAGACATGACTAGCATTAAACGGGGGGGGGGGATATCAGGATTTTTCAGAATAATTTCTGGTAGGTTACTTTTTTTTTTTTAGCGGAAAACGTTTTTGGTTTCTGCAGGACATGTTACTGGCAGAAATTGGGCACATTAGCTGCCTATTATTTTCCAGGAACGTTTCTGAATCGTTTTAAGAGTGTACTGCAGACACTTGTTTTGGAGGTGTCTGCAGTTTGGAGGTGTTTTGAGGAACACCTTTTCCAATGCAACGAAGTGAGAGCTTTGAGAGGAAGTTATCCAAGAAAAGACTTATCGCAGACTTGAAATACTGTTTTCTAGTAGCGTAGGTAAAATCAATTTCCCTCCTGATATTTAAATACCTATAGACAATATCAGATGCATTAACAAGAAAGCGTAAATAGTAAAGTGTTTATTTTCCGCACGTTCTGGCCAAATCTACCTTCTACAAAATAAAGGGTTATGTTACCAATTCCAACTTACCCGCCTTCTCTACAATTACGTTCGACGAACCTCACCGGTCGACCAGTGAGTAACCGGGTACGTTCTTGAGAGCTACCGGTTAACTGGTTGCTTCCAATGTCGTTCGACGAACCTCACCGGTTGATCTACCGGTGAACTGCAAATTAAGCTGGTTGATTAGTTGAGGGAACCACGTGACATTTTTAACCAATTATAAGTAATTTCACCTGCGTGTTATTCGTCTGCGCCATGTCTGCGCAAGTTACCGGTGATCAACCGAAAGCGTTCGATGAAACTCGTTCGTGAACAATCGATTAGTAACTGCGGACGTCATTGTTGTCACGTGATTAACCAACCAGTCGCTACCGGTCGTGCTCTTCGAACGTAAGCTACGTGGTTGAACTATACCGGTGACAAGGTCTAGGTCGGACGTAAGGCGTACTCCGTAATATTAACACGCTTTAGTGTTGACAGTCATTAATTTTAAGTTGCTACCTTTTGTGCAATTTCTTTTATACTCCCCTGCGAGACAAGCTTTCCACATAACTGTAGCTGCAGTTTTAATGAAGAGACTAAATTACCTTTTGATTGTACTTTTATTGAGAGTAAATCATTGGTTTGAGTTTTTTTTTTTTTTTTTGTTTTCATTTCTTACAAGATGTTTACTAGGTCTTGCGATTCTAGTAGTTTTTGTGTAATAAAGCATTTTTTTCTTAGTTATAATTATTTAATTTGTAATTATTAAAATTATCTTAACTAATAATTAAGCTGAAAGTCTCTCTATCCGGAGGATGTCTGCATGTCTGTAGGATGTCTATGACGCGCATAGCGCCTAAACCGTTCGGCCGATTTTCAGGAAATTTGGCACAAAGTTAGTTTGTAGCATGGGGGTGTGCACCTCAAAGCGATTTTTCGAAAATTTGATTTTGTTCTTTTTATATTATAATTTTAAGAAACTTTTTCCGAGCAAATGATCACAACGTGGAATAGTAAATTACGAAATCATCATAACGTGGAACCGTTATGAGCCATGGGCGAATCATTTAACATAACCAATTGGCGAGAAATTCATCCTCCATTATTTGTTAATATACAGGCGAACCAATGACCTTTTCATTTTTTACTTCGGGCAAAGCCGTGCGGGTGCCACTAGTTGATCATAAAATATATTATTGTCGATGTTAAATTTAGGTGCAGTCCAACTAAACTTATTTGATGAAAAGCATGTTACTTTCAGAACGCTTTCTTTTTTTTATTTTTATGTTAACTAATAAGAAAGCGTACAAAAAGCCACTTTTCTTTGTTTGTGACATAAACACACAAGCATTTCTAAGTTTTCACGTGTTATCTTTTTTCTACTTTTATTTATTATAGCTGTAAAATTGATAAAGTTTTTGTTGAAAGTCACGTATCATCTTTCTGGTTTATCTATTTCAGTTTTGCTTGAAAATAAATATCTGTTATTCTATTAGTTGCCGAATATTTATCATATGTATAGTGTTGGCCGAATGATTTCACTCATTTCCACTAAAATTGTGTTCCTATTTATATTTAAAAAATATTAATATGAGTTTGGGATCGGAATGAATATTAATATCGTTTCAGATGAAGTTAAGCGTGTTTTTTCTTTCTCTCTCTCCCTTTTCTTTGGGGGGGGGGGGATTTGTTTTGAAATAGTAAGTCGCATGTTTCATCAGTTTTATGCTTTTCTACTTCTCATATTTACCCACTAAAGATTTTAGCTTTTTTAAAAACATTAATGCACCATTGATTGGTTAATTCCCCCAAAATCATACTCTCCACAATGCGAACTCCATAAATGCTCTTACTGAAAGAAATTATATTATTTGTTCAATGTCAATTAGTCTATAGCTATTTCTTAGCAAATTCAAGAAATTTTATATCTTTTTTTTTTTTTTTTTTAGTTTTTTAAAAGTTTGAATATCTGCTGAGTTAAACAAGATTGCATACCGATTACAAAAACGGGGTTTTTAAACGCTTGTATATTTTTCGTTTTTAATTTTTTAAACATGCGTTTTTTCTTTGGTTTTTTAAAATCGTAAAATAAAACGATTACATTGAAATGGATTTCAAAAAATATATTTCTTTTCTAAAAACATGGATAGTTTTTTGTTTTATTTTAACTGGTCTTGGAAAAAGACAATTTTCCTTAAAAATTATATTTTGTAATTAAAATCCATTTCCTGTGGTGTGTGTTTACATTTGTGTCTCGCTTTACTTCTTTTAATGCATATCTCTTTTTTCCCCATTGGAGTTCAGTATACATTTCTATTGCTCCCTTAACTTACATTTTTTTTTTTTTTTTTGCTGTAATCAAAGTTTCAGCTATTAGATGTATTTAGCTTTCTTTTCAGATGAAGTTAAGCGTGTTTTTTCTTTCTCTCTCTCTCTCTCTCTCTCTCTCCCTTTTCTTTGATGGGGGGGGGGGGATTTGTTTTGAAATAGTAAGTCGCATGTTTCATCAGTTTTATGCTTTTCTACTTCTCTTATTTTCCCACTAAAAATTTTTAGCTTTTTAAAAACATTAATGCACCATTTTACGCTACATTAAATGATAAAATTCCTACAAATATTTTCTGGCGGAAAAAAAGTAAAAATATTCTTCTAGGTTGAAAAACGAATTAAACATAATAGTTCTTCACAATGCTACTTTTCTTTTCTTTTCTTTTTTTTTAAATTTAAGTAATTGCATTTGAAACTGATATTGTTCTGGAAGTATTCTTAAAATGGAACTTCTTAGAAGCTAATAAATAATTTAGTTACCTTAATTCAGGGTTTCATTAGGTAAAGTGTTGAACTAAATTTACTTACCGTTACGCATATACTTACCTTTTTACTGTCCTGAAATTTAAAAAAAAAATCAGTTTTAATACGGGTTACTTCTTTACTAATAATAAAGCTGAAAGTCTCTCTGTTTAGATCTCTGGATCTCCGTGCCTAATAGACCGTTCGGTCGATTTTCATGAAATTTGGCGCAAAATTATTTTGTAGCATGGGGGTGTGCACCTCGAAGACAAAATTCGATTTTGTTCTTTATCTATTCCAATTTTAAGAAAATTTTCCCGAGCAAAATTATTATAAAACGAACGAGTAAATTATCAAGTTATCACAACGAGGAACCCTAACGTGGGCAAGCCAATTGGCGAGAAATTCACCACACATTATTTGTAAATATACAGGCGAACCAAAATACCTTTAAAATTTCTACTACTAGCAAAAGAAGAGGAAAATATTGAAATGACTCGGAAAAATCCGGAAACTATTTCCACACAGTTGGAATTTTTCATCTCCAACTTTTGAAAAGGAAGGCCGGGGAAATATTTTACTCGTCATACTTTCGCGCATATTTCAGGGAAATTTATTTCTCGTTGCTTCTCACATCCGTTTTTAAGGAAATGGGGGTTTAAATCATAGAGGATTAGAGGAATCAAGGCATTTAAACAAAGAAACAAGCGAGGAAGCAATATTCACAATATGGAATTAACATTGAAAAGAAATGAGCTAGAAGGAAGTCAGTGATAAAACTCAAAGAGGTTATTACGTTTTAAAGTTTATCATGTGTGACTTTTTTGCTTATATTTTCAAAACTTTGAACTACTATTCAGCGGTAATTTAAGAATACTTGCTAATGTTTTGAAGACATTTTAAACAGATTGGTGTCTAACGTGACCCCTTTTATAACATTTTACAATTAAAAATAATAAATTATTGCTCATCGCTGATAAAAGTGGTTTTTTTCAAAAGTTTGGGCGAACCTAAAAATAATTGATTTAAGATTTAAATTTAACCCCTTCATACTCGGCGTCCGGTATACGAGGCATCAACTTTGAACTGCTGCGAATCATTTAATAATTGGTTCAATTACTTTTTTTTTTTTTTTTTTGCATTTTACATTCTGCTTATTATTATCAGTGAAAAGATTTTTCTTTGTTCGATTGACACTAACACATAATGATTGAAAGGTAGAGAGTGGCTTCTTTTTCCAACCTTGAATTTTCGTCGCAAAGACTTTTTTTTCTGACATATATTTAGTTAAATATATAGTCTTTTATTAATCATTTCAAACGGTTATATTGAGTTTTTTATGCTTGGATAACATTTCGCAATAAAGTTTAAAATTTCCTCGTTTACTAACCTCAAATATTAATTTCAACCATATAAGTCCGGAATATTGAGCGATGGGCGTATCTAAAATCTCCCCAAGTATCATAAATTTCATTTTTTTACCTAAAAACTTGAAATTTTGCCTATAAGATACAAGGGCTGTTCAAAAAGTATCGAGACTGACTATATTGTGCAAAAACATGCATACATAAAAATGTTTTGATTCAATCTCCTTCGAAATATGCTCCATCGACCGTAACACACTTGTCCCAACGACATTTCCAGTCCTTGAAACATTTCTGGAACTCAGACTTTTTGATGGCCTAAAGCTGCTGTCTCGAATTCTGTTTCATGGTTTTAATGTCCTGAAACCGATGTCCTTTTAAGGCGTTCTTGATCTTGAGACAGAGGAAGAAATCTGGAGGTGACATGTCCGGCGAGTAGGGAGGATGTGTTACTTGGGTTGTTTCGTGTTTTGTCAGGAACTGCTGCACAAGATTGCTGGTGTGCGCTGTATCTCTGTCGTGATAACTCATCCAGTGAGAGGATACCCACAGCACCGGTCGTTTTCTGTGCTGTTTTCATCATCTCATAGGTTTTGGTGCCAGTTTTACCAAGCTTAAAGCAAAAATTGATAGAGATTCGTTGCTGCGTGTTTTCGCACATTTTCTCTTTTTGACGAACGCACGCAAGCACTTCGCGTGAAAAAAGTCAGTGTGACTGAACGGCGCGCTTGTACACAACTGCCGATTTTTGCGAGACGAGTTGAAATATGCGCTTACACGATGCGCACAGTCCCGCCGCTATGGGCTTCTGGAAACAATAGAATGAATTCAGTCTCGATACTTTCTGAACAGCCCTCGTACATTTTATCATAGTACACTATGTACCAAATATAAACATTTTTTTTGGTTAATTATTTCCTAATTCCAACTGAAGCGGTTAATACTCGTTGTTGCAACAATACTGTTGCAGAGTTAATTCAACAAGATGGTATGTTATAGTGTAAAACCTATGCAGCCAGTTAGAATAAAATCGCCAACTTTAGCTAGGAATGGACACTTAATCAGTCGTAGTGACTTCATTAACATTCAGAGACATCAAAATTCTGAACACTGTTCCCTGATCCTTCAATTCCTCCCTAATTTTTGCGACTTTACCTTAAATGCTGCTAACTTTGAGACCTTGTAATTATGTAACTGAAAGACGATGTCAAATGACTTTATGCGTCAAACACATGTGTGCATGATGCTATAATAAAATAACATCCGGCAAAATAGTTTCCCACAACTTAATCAATTTCCACGGTAAGTAAGGTGTTTGTTATTTTATTTATTTATTTTTTCGAATATTTCATTAGATCATATCTTGTGCATTTAAACTTTGATTACTGGTCCATTATCTCCCGGTTAACATTCATGAACATGCTGTTTTAACTTCCTCATTTTCTTCTATTTCTATGTTACATGTTACAACGCATAAATTGTGCTACTTAAAAGATAATCGTTTAATGCACATGTAACTTTATTTTCCCTACATTCTGGATTTTACTTATTTCTCCATCTTTTTAGGAAAAAACAGGTGTTTTAATATGTCCCTCCTTTCCCTAGCACAGCCGTGAACTGAATAAGCTATGAAGCTGAGATAGGTAGATTAGCGATTACAATAGGCGTTTCATAGATTTGTACGAAATTAAAAAAAAAAAATCCAACAGAACCATTTAGAAAAGCTTCAGAAAGCATGCGAATCATTTAGTTCTGGCTTTACTTCCAAAACTTGCTCAATACCGTATCATTTGTGCTTATTAAAAGTTTTTGAAAACTAACTCCCTAAAACAACAAACTTCACAGAGCACAAACGAGATCAAGTATTTTATTCGAATGATATTCATTCTTTTACGATACACAAAACTCCGCATAGTTCGCAAAACGTAAACGTTACAATTTATCAAGTAGCAACGACACAAATTGAGCACAAAATTTGCGATATACGCACAGACAATTGAGAAAGAACATTCCATTTCCAAACACGACGGACTGACCCGGATAGTTGAATTAGCATTCCATTATTT